>NC_057799.1:415465634-415520469 GCF_018294505.1 Triticum aestivum | reverse complement strand
GCGCCCGAGCCCCGCCACCGGAGCCCTCGCCGGAGCCCGCCCGTCGAGGTACTGCCGCCGGCCGTCTTCGTTGTTGACCGGTTTTCTGTAAAAAAAAACCTTTTGTTTTTTTAAAAAAACCTAGATCGGTTTTTTTCGGTTTTCTTATTTCGCGAGCGTTCACCGAACCGTTCGTTTTAACGAACGCGTTCGTCGGTTTTTCTCTGTTAACGAACGTCCGTTATTTAACCGTTCGTCCGTTTTTTTTTCTTTTTCGTCGGATTTTCTCGTTATTTTCTCAGATTCGATTTCTGATCGAATTTTCGAATCTGTTTAACTTCTCGCTCGTTTATCGGAATCAGGTGATTCAAGCGCCCAGAGTTTCGTCTCAAAATTCTCTTTCCGTTTAACCTACTCAAACAAGTTTTTGCTACAGTAAAATTTGACCTAGATCCAGATTAGCAAACGAAGTTTCTTTCTTTCGCCGTTTGACTTTCGTTGCTTCTTTCGAGTTGATTCTTTTTGCAAACCGGAGTTCTTAAGTTGAACTTTCTGGTTGGATCTTTCATTCGAGTTTTACCTGTGCATTTGCTGAGTACTGATTGTATGCTTGTTTGTTTGCGATAGAGTACCCGGAGTGTGCCGCTTGTTACTTCGACTCGTTAGGTTTTGCGGATCATCAGCAAGGCAAGTAACACTTTGATCATACCCCGTTCATACCCAGTTTTATTGCATTAGATCTATTCCTCAAACATTGCATGATTAGGATCTGATTAAATTGTGGGTATTGGGAAGTAGTTGAGGTAGTACCTATTACCTGTTTTTCTTATCAAACCCTTGGGAGTTACTTCTACGTTGCTTTTATCAATGCCATGCTATGCGTAGACGTGGATTGGGTTTGAGAGATATTCATGACAGATGTGAGATTGTTAATAATGGTTCAACTTAAGGTGGCAACTAAAACTCACATCTGGGTGGATTGAGGCACCTGGAGAACCCAGTGTTGTCTGTATGTATAAGGTCCGCCACCCAGGCTCAAAGGGATCATAAGATTATTCATGCTAGAAACTTCCGTGTGCAGCCACAAGCTATTATGGGCTCTAGCATAGCTGAGTAGGTTACAAGATCTCTTGAAGAGGTGGACTAGCAGATGTAGGGGAAAGTAGGTGTACCGGTCCATCCAGAGTAGAGAGTGATTGTTTCTGAAAGACTGTGTCTCGGTCATCCGTTTCTCAAACATCATGCAGTGCGAGAATCAAGCGGAGGCGATCGAGTCTTGTGGGAAAAGTGCACAAACCTCTGCAGAGTGTACAAACTAATTATGATTAGCCGTGTCCCCGGTTATGGACAACTTGAGTGTCTAGTACCTGGATTATCATTTGAATCTCATCACCGTGATACTTATAATTAATTTTGTTGGGTTAATGATGTTACTTAATTGGGATTGAGTTGGAGGTACCTTCTCAATGTTTCAACCACCATGATAGTTAAATAAAATTTATTCCTTTGCAGTAGGATAAAATTGGCTTTTCGCAAAACCGTAACCATAGAGCCTTTCCACCAGCCATATATGCATATAGTATAGCATTATTATTGTTCATTGCTCTCTATGTGTTACTTTGCCAGCATATTCTATGTGCTGACCCGTTTTTGGGCTGCAACGTTTCATGTTGCAGACTTTTCAGACGACGAGTAAGGTGCCTTAGGTCATGGTCTTATACTCAGTGATGCCGCTGCAGTTGATGGACTCACTTATCTTCCAAGTCTTCCGTTGTTATCGTTGTTAGATGGCCTTAAGCCATGTTTATCATACTTATCTCTTTGGAGATATTCGATGTAATAAGTGTGTGATTGCTACTCTGTTATAAATCCTCCATTTGTACTGTGCGTGTCAGCATTACTGATCCAGGGATGACACTGGTGCACAGCAGCACAGACCATTTGAGATCTGGTCGCTACAAAGTTGGTATCAGAGCACACGCTGACTATAGGACACGACCACTAAGCTTAAGCCCTAGAAAACTTCTCTCTTCTCATTTCTGACCCCTCTCCACTTTCTACTCTTTTAGGAATGGCGAATGCAAGGAGCAAGTTCATGCAACCAGATGAAGATACGCCGTTTGGACGACACTTGAAGGAAGTCACCAAGTACTTGAACATAGGAATACCAAGCGTCACCGGAACCTACAACGCCACATTACCTGAAGAGGAGAGCTGGAAGATTCAAGTTATTATTCCAGGAAGGATGTTTAGTGCCATGAGATTGGTTTTCGAAGCACCAACTTGGAGTTTAGGGAAGAGCATGGCCGCACACATCGCCATGGGACGCATTGGAGAAGTCTATCACCAGGAGCTTAAGGATACAATTTACCAAATTTGTGGACGTCGAGACGCGCAATGGGAGATGATCAAGACCAAGGAGGATGGATCAATTGTAGCTTTCATCCAGGAGCAGAACCAACATATTCGACGCCAGGAGAATCAGTTGTGCACGGACAAGGAAGAACTGAAGAAGGCATTCACGAAGATCAAGGAACTCCAAGAAGAACTCAAGGCTACACGCGAAGATTATTTGGAGGAAATCAACGCACTAGTCGGGAAGATTGACGACCTGGAGAATAAGATTGGAGCATTCGTGGGAAATCCAGTGCCAAAAGCAGAAGTCGACGAATGCACTTGTCCGGATAACTACATCATCATCGACGACACCGACTCGGAACCAAGTGAAGACGAATGGATCGATGAAGCTGGAACAGACATCATGGAGTCTTCAACGGATCAGAATTTTTAGTAGACCACCATATCAGTAGTAGTTTTTCCCCCATTTAGTAGTATAGCTCAAGCACTTTGTAACGCTAGTTAGATCGATTATTTTGCCTTGTTTGGATTGATTGAGTGATATTGATTGAATTTGTCTCATGAGCATATGGGTAGTGTTTTCCCTCTAGACCTCATTCTATTCTTAATTCTCATCTTTTCTAAACCTATCAGATGCCTCCGAGACGCGACACCGGATTTGTTTTTCCGCGAGAGATCACCCAGTTGATTCAGCAACAGAATGCCTTGATGCAAGTGTTAGTTCAGAACCAAGGCAACAACAACAACAACCCACCGCCACCACCACCTGTTGATCACTTAGCCCGTTTCTTAAGGCTAAACCCGCCGGTGTTTTCCAGTAGCACCGAGCCGATTGTAGCAGATGATTGGCTCCGCAAAGTTGGAAGGGAGTTGACCACTGCAGGATGCACATATGCGGAAAGAGTGCGTTTTGCCGCACATCAGCTTGATGGACCCGCAGCATCATGGTGGGAGAATTATACAGCCACGCACCCTATTGACACTGTCACATGGGACCAGTTTCAGCAAGCTTTCCGTACAGCTCATGTTTCAGCAGGAGCTATGGCTATGAAGAAGCGTGAGTTTCGCAACCTACGCCAAGGAGGACGCACCGTAGGCCAGTATGTGGAGGATTTCAGTAAGTTAGCACGTTATGCACCAGATGACGTTGCTACGGATGCTGCCAAGCAGGAGAAGTTTCTGGAAGGATTGAATGATGAGCTGAGTATGCAGTTGATGGTAGCAACTTTCAACAACTACCAGGAGCTGGTAGATAGAGCTCTCATGATTGAAGGGAAGCAACAGCAGATTGAAAACCGCAAGAGGAAGTATGGACAAGGGAAGTACAATTCTGGAGCCCAGCAGAAGCCACGATTTACCCCGAAGCCGGGAGGACAGTTTCAGCATACCCATGGAGGAGGTAGTTCGCACAACCATAATGGCTCCAAGAATGGTAATGGGAATGGAGGAGGAAACGGACAGAACCGCACCAACCCATCTACCCCAACCAAGAGAGATCTAAGTCACATTACTTGTTTCAAGTGCCAGAAGACGGGACATTACGCTACTGATTGTCCCGAAGCCCAAAATGGAAATGGCAATGGAAGCTCTGGGAAGAAGCCGAACCCGTTCAACAAAGGACATGTGAACCACGTGAGCGTGGAGGAGATTGAAGCTCAGCCTGATGCAGTAATAGGTAAGTTTTTGGTTAAGTCATTTACTGCAACTGTTCTTTTCGATACTGGTGCATCGCATTCATACATATCAAGGGGATTCGTAAACAAGTTTAAGATGTCCACCCAAGTCCTCAAAAGCCCCATGTTAGTAACCTCGCCAGGAGCAGAGTATATGGCCACCCAAGGATGTTTTCAGATACCGTTGGCCATTGGTAGGCATGTTTTCCCCTCAGACCTCATTGTTTTGGAATCACAAGGTTTGGATGTGATTTTGGGAATGGATTGGCTATCGTTGTATGGAGGAAACATCGATTGTGCCAGCAAGACTATTTTGCTTACCACCCCGGAAGGAAAAAGGATCAAGTATGTATCCAGGCATATGCCGAAGAGGACTCAAGTGAATTCCTTATCAGGAGTTGTACAGGAGGAAGTACCAGTGGTGAAGGACTATCCGGATGTATTTCCAGAAGAGTTGCCAGGCATGCCACCAGATAGAGACATTGAGTTCTTGATTGAACTTTTGCCAGGCACAGGGCCAATATCTAAGAGACCGTACAGGATGCCCGCAAAGGATTTGGAGGAAATTAAGAAGCAGATCAAGGAGTTACTGGATAAAGGCTATATTCGCCCAAGTTCGTCACCTTGGGGATCACCAGTACTTCTAGTGGAGAAGAAAGATGGATCACTAAGGATGGTTGTTGATTACCGAGGATTGAATGAAGTGACCATCAAAAACAAGTACCCACTGCCGATGATCAATGATTTGTTTGACCGCTTGCAAGGAGCTAAAGTATTTTCCAAGATCGATCTACGATCAGGATACCATCAGTTAAAGATTCGAGAGCAGGATATACCTAAGACGGCATTTACCACCAGATATGGATTGTATGAGTATACCGTTATGTCATTTGGACTGACTAACGCACCGGCCTATTTCATGAACCTGATGAACAAAGTGTTTATGGAGTTTTTGGATAAGTTCGTCGTGGTGTTCATTGATGATATTTTAATCTTTTCCAAGGATGAAGAAGAGCATGAGGAGCATTTGCGATTGGTACTTGAGAAGCTCAGAGAACATCAGTTATATGCCAAGTTCAGCAAATGTGAGTTTTTGCTGAAGGAAGTTGGATTCCTTGGACATGTTATTTCTGGAGAAGGAATAGCAGTAGACCCTGCCAAGGTTGACACAGTGACAAGTTGGGAATCACCCACGACAGTTGGAGAAATCCGGAGTTTTCTTGGACTTGCAGGATACTACCGGAGATTTATCGAGAATTTCTCAAGGATTGCTAAGCCCATGACTGAGCTATTGAAGAAGGACACCAAATTCGATTGGACTGAGGAATGTGAAGCTAGTTTCCAAGAGTTGAAGAAACGATTGGTTACATCACCAGTGTTGATTCTGCCAGATCAACGCAAGGACTATGAAGTTTATTGCGACGCTTCTCGTCGAGGACTTGGAGTAGTGCTTATGCAGGAAGGAAGAGTTGTTTCGTATGCTTCACGACAACTTAAACCCCATCAGAAGAATTATGCTACGCATGATTTGGAATTAGCAGCAGTGGTGCATGCATTGAAGACATGGAGACATTTTCTCATCGGAAACCATTGTGAGGTGTATATGGATCACAAGAGTTTGAAGTACATTTTCACGCAGAAGGAATTAAATCTCAGACAGAGGAGATGGTTGGAGCTCATAAAAGACTACGATATGAGATTGCATTATCACCCTGGAAAGGCTAACGTAGTAGCAGACGCGTTGAGCCGCAAGAGTCATGTCAACACCCTCGTGACAGGAGAGTTACCTCAGGAGTTAGCCGAGGACCTACGTGAGCTATGTTTGGAAATAGTCCCTAGAGGCTATTTAGCGGCATTGGAGATTCAGTCTACCTTGATGGAAAGGATCAGAGAAGCTCAGAAGACAGACAAGGAGATTGAAGAGATAAAAGAGAAGATGAGCAAAGGAAAAGCCAAGGGATTTCGTGAGGATGAGCACGATACCTTATGGTTTGAGGACCGCGTATATGTGCCAAATGATCCGGAGATCAGGAAGTTGATTTTGCAAGATGCCCATGATTCACCATACTCGATTCACCCAGGGAATACCAAGATGTATTTGGATTTGAAGAATACTTTCTGGTGGACCAGAATGAAGAAGGATATTGCGGAGTTTGTAGCAGTTTGTGATGTATGTCAGAGAGTGAAGGCAGAGCATCAGAAGCCAGCAGGATTGCTACAGCCATTGCCGATACCCGAATGGAAGTGGGATAAAATAGGCATGGATTTTATCACAGGATTACCCAGGACTCGTTCAGGCTATGACTCGATATGGGTTGTAGTCGACCGTTTGACGAAAGTGGCTCATTTCATTCCAGTAAAGACCACTTACACCAGTGCTAAGTTGGCAAAGATATACATGACCAGGATAGTATGTTTGCATGGAGTTCCGAGGACCATTGTATCAGACAGAGGAACCCAATTTACCTCGAAGTTTTGGAAGCAGCTACATGAAACATTGGGAACCAGGCTGGAATTTAGTACAGCATTTCACCCGCAGACAGATGGACAGACCGAGAGAGTCAACCAGATTTTGGAGGACATGTTGAGAGCATGTGCACTAGATTATGGATCTAGTTGGGACGACAATTTGCCATATGCGGAGTTTTCGTATAACAACAGTTATCAAACTAGTTTGAAGATGGCCCCTTTCGAAGCTTTGTACGGAAGGAGGTGTAGAACACCGTTGTTATGGGACGAAGTTGGAGACCGTCAGTTGTTTGGACCAGATTTGATTAAGGAGTCTGAACAGAAAGTGAAGTTGATTCGCGATAGGCTCAAGGTAGCCCAGTCCAGGCAGAAGAGTTATGCTGATTCTAAACGCAAGGAGACAATTCACGAAGTCGGAGACAGAGTGTATCTTCGAGTATCACCACTTCGAGGAGTAAAGCGCTTTGGAGTTAAGGGAAAGTTAGCGCCACGTTTTATCGGACCATACAGAGTGTTGGAACGTATGGGAGAAGTTGCCTATAAGCTGGAATTGCCCGAAGGATTGTCTGGAGTACATGATGTATTTCATGTTTCGCAGTTGAAGAAGTGCCACACAGAAATGGCTGAGATACCACTAAGAGATACTGTGCCACTGGAAGCGATTCAGTTGGAAAGTGATTTGACTTATGAGGAGAAACCTGTTAAGATTCTCGAGTATGCCAGCCGAGTTACCCGCAGCAAGGTTATCAAGTTTTGCAAAGTTCAGTGGAGTCACCACACAGAAGATGAAGCCACCTGGGAGCGAGAGGAAGATCTACGGAAAAACCACTCCCACCTGTTTTCTAGCCAACCCGAATCTCGAGGGCGAGATTCATCTTAAGGGGGGTAGGTTTGTAACATCCCAAATTTTCAATTTGGAATGTTATACATAGATCATCATTTGCATATCATGTTTTATTGCATTTTGACAAATCCTCGATAAATCCTAAGCAACTCAAGGACCCTCGGAGAGAGTTGGGGATTTTCTCGTATTTTCAAATTTGATTTTTCCAACAAGGATTTTGGTTTTAATTATTTTTCTCTCCGGAAAAATATTTCAATTTTAAATAAACGAGAGGAGAAAATATGACTTCCCCAAAACAATTGAAATACTGGAGGAAAAATGTTAAAATCATTATTTGAAATTTAATTGGACTTTATTTGCAATTTTTATTGCATTAAAATATTGCATGTTTTCAAAATATTTATTTTTGATTTTAAAAATGTTCACCCTATTCTAGATTTTCTAACTAGACGGGGAAAATTTATTTCATATTTTTCTGATTTTTATTTATTTTTCTACGCAATATTTTCCGCGGAACTTATTTAAAAAAAACACGCGCCCGCGCCGGCTGGGCCGAGCCCAAGCCGACGGCCCGAGCCCCGTCGCCCCTCTCCTCTCTCCCCACGACGCCGCCGCCGGAGTCCGTCCCGGACACGACGCCGCCGCCGCCTCGGATGCCCCTTCCCCAAGCCTCCCTAGCCCCCCCTTCCATAAATAGCCCCCCCTCTCCGTTTCCTCTCACCGCCGCCGCCGTTAGCCCCGCCGCCGCCCGCATCTCGCCCCGCCGCCGCCGCCGTTTGCCTCGTCGCCGCCGCCGCCTGGAGCGCCGGAGCCCCCGCCCCTCGCCGCCGGAGCACCCCCCCGAGCCCCGCACCCCTCGCGCCCGAGCCCCGCCACCGGAGCCCTCGCCGGAGCCCGCCCGTCGAGGTACTGCCGCCGGCCGTCTTCGTTGTTGACCGGTTTTCTGTAAAAAAAACCTTTTGTTTAAAAAAAACCCTAGATCGATTTTTTTCGGTTTTCTTATTTCGCGAGCGTTCACCGAACCGTTCGTTTTAACGAACGCGTTCGTCGGTTTTTCTCTGTTAACGAACGTCCGTTATTTAACCGTTCGTCCGTTTTTTTTCCTTTTCGTCGGATTTTCTCGTTATTTTCTCAGATTCGATTTCTGATCGAATTTTCGAATCTGTTTAACTTCTCGCTCATTTATCGGAATCAGGTGATTCAAGCGCCCAGAGTTTCGTCTCGAAATTCTCTTTCCGTTTAACCTACTCAAACAAGTTTTTGCTACAGTAAAATTTGACCTAGATCCAGATTAGCAAACGAAGTTTCTTTCTTTCGCCGTTTGACTTTCGTTGCTTCTTTCGAGTTGATTCTTTTTGCAAACCGGAGTTCTTAAGTTGAACTTTCTGGTTGGATCTTTCATTCGAGTTTTACCTGTGCATTTGCTGAGTACTGATTGTATGCTTGTTTGTTTGCGATAGAGTACCCGGAGTGTGCCGCTTGTTACTTCGACTCGTTAGGTTTTGCGGATCATCAGCAAGGCAAGTAACACTTTGATCATACCCCGTTCATACCCAGTTTTATTGCATTAGATCTATTCCTCAAACATTGCATGATTAGGATCTGATTAAATTGTGGGTATTGGGAAGTAGTTGAGGTAGTACCTATTACCTGTTTTTCTTATCAAACCCTTGGGAGTTACTTCTACGTTGCTTTTATCAATGCCATGCTATGCGTAGACGTGGATTGGGTTTGAGAGATATTCATGACAGATGTGAGATTGTTAATAATGGTTCAACTTAAGGTGGCAACTAAAACTCACATCTGGGTGGATTGAGGCACCTGGAGAACCCAGTGTTGTTTGTATGTATAAGGTCCGCCACCCAGGCTCAAAGGGATCATAAGATTATTCATGCTAGAAACTTCCGTGTGCAGCCACAAGCTATTATGGGCTCTAGCATAGCTGAGTAGGTTACAAGATCTCTTGAAGAGGTGGACTAGCAGATGTAGGGGAAAGTAGGTGTACCGGTCCATCCAGAGTAGAGAGTGATTGTTTCTGAAAGACCGTGTCTCGGTCATCCGTTTCTCAAACTTCATGCAGTGCGAGAATCAAGCGGAGGCGATCGAGTCTTGTGGGAAAAGTGCACAAACCTCTGCAGAGTGTACAAACTAATCATGATTAGCCGTGTCCCCGGTTATGGACAACTTGAGTATCTAGTACCTGGATTATCATTTGAATCTCATCACCGTGATACTTATAATTAATTTTGTTGGGTTAATGATGTTACTTAATTGGGATTGAGTTGGAGGTACCTTCTCAATGTTTCAACCACCATGATAGTTAAATAAAATTTATTCCTTTGCAGTAGGATAAAATTGGCTTTTCGGAAAACCGTAACCATAGAGCCTTTCCACCAGCCATATATGCATATAGAATAGCATTATTATTGTTCATTGCTCTCTATGTGTTACTTTGCCAGCATATTCTATGTGCTGACCCGTTTTCGGGCTGCAACGTTTCATGTTGCAGACTTTTCAGACAACGAGTAAGGTGCCTTAGGTCGTGGTCTTATACTCAGTGATGCCGCTGGAGTTGATGGACTCACTTATCTTCCAAGTCTTCCGCTGTTATCGTTGTTAGATGGCCTTAAGCCATGTTTATCATACTTATCTCTTTGGAGATATTCGATGTAATAAGTGTGTGATTGCTACTCTGTTATAAATCCTCCATTTGTACTGTGCGTGTCAGCATTACTGATCCAGGGATGACACTGGTGCACAGCAGCACAGACCATTTGAGGTCTGGTCGCTACAATTATCAAATTTTGTTTGCGTTGTTCAGAAAATACTTGAACTGTCAAAAATGATCGAAATTCCAAAATATGTTTGCACTTTCAAAACTTGATCCCTTTTCAAAAAAGTTTCAAATTTTGTTCGCATTGTTCAAAAAAATTGGATTTCCAAACATTATATTCATTTTAAAAATTCTTCATAATTTTGAAGAAATTTTCGGGTTTTTAAAAGGTGTTCGGATCTCGCACTGCAATTAGTTCATATACTTCTGTGCCACTAGTTAGTCGCACATAGTCATGAGCTCCACTGGCTAAGACAATCTGTCCTGTATGGAGTTCGTTTCCTGGTCACCGCATTCCTTTTTCTAAAAATTTTCTGTGGCGCTATAAGGGCAACGGGCGTGAACGCCAATGGGCCGGCCCAGTCGGGGCTCTGTGTACGTCATGAGCCTATTTGAAGCAAAATGCATGAGATAGGAGCTTCCTCCCCAAGCTTCCCCCCGGGCTTGATACTGGTATTGGGGAATTCAAACGCCCGGACCGCCCCGCGAGGTTTGGTGCATGACATTGGATGGAAAAAAGTGTGGACCGTGTCATTCAGACTTTTAGGAGTGTTTTGATGTACGGTGTTGGAGTTATCCTTACCATTATCATAAGATTACTAACATGACAAATCACATACTACAGATTAGGAACATCTAGCATATACGCATACGAACCAAAGGCACATGTCAACAGAGAGAGGTTCGGAATAGACAAGTTCACCAAAAACTCCGGTGCTACAGTGTCCTCAACCATGGTGGTGAAGATGAAGTGGTCGTCCGCCGTAAAGGAAGCATGCAGACGGACGTTCATGATGTAGTCGAACTTGAGCAAGCAGTCGCGCCGAGACGCTACCCAAAAACCATAATGCCCCTTACCTGGTGCAATCTACGAAGGGACGTGGTTTCGGAGGCCTTCACTTCCGTATGGTTGTGCATGCAGTCACCAGGATGGATTCACTGAAGAAGTAGCTCAGTACAAGGAGCTCAATAGTGTGTGTGTGTGTGTGTTGTCATTTTTTATATTATTACATGTAACCTTTACATAGAGAGGACATGTAGGGGGAGAGTGTGAAGGGACACAACTGACATGTGGTACAATCAACTCAATTATTAAGATGTAAATCCGGAGTTAGGCGGTGCACTGACATGCGAAAAATTAATTCTCCCAACAAGGCGCATACCATTAGGCCGAACTCAAACTCAATTAACGAAACACAGCGGGTGTGTGTTGTGTGGCGTGAAATGAAGTGAGTGAGTGAGTGACTGAGTGGGTGGTGTGCTCTCTTTTCTCATGACACAAGGAGTAACAAAACAGACCACCTTATATGTTGTCGATTCTTCTACTCAACTAGTAGTGTAGGACTGAACATACACACATGCCATACGATTCGAATGAGCCTTTGAGATCTCAGAATTTCAACTGGGATGAAGTAGACTTGGTCATTCCCCTGGCCCGGTCCAGTCCAAAACAAATAATAAGTCTAGTTTCTTATTAAATGACATTTTTAATCATTCTAGGGTCATATCCTAATTATGCCTCTATAAATTCTAAAATATTCCCCATACATTAGAGAGCCACCCGATATATTTTTTCCGTCGCCGCAAGTTTTTGTTCTCGTGAGATCTCATCTGGAGGCCTTTTCCGACACTCTGCATGAGGGGGAATCGACCACAAAGGGGCTCGACGTCAACCTTGCTTCCCTTCCGATGATGTGTGAGTAGTTTACCATACACCTACTGGTCCATAGCCAGTAGCTAGTTGTCTTCTTCTCTCTCTTTGATCTTCAATACAATGTTCTCCTCGATGTTCTTGGAGATCTATTCGATGTAATCTTTTTTGCGGTGTGTTTGTTGGGATCTGATGAATTGGAAGTTTATGATCAGATTATCCATGAATATTACTTGAGTCTTCTCTGGCTCTTTTATGCATGATTATTATAGCTTTGTCTCTCTCTCCGATCTATTGATTTGGTTTGGCCAACTACATTAATTTATCTTGCAATGGGAGAGGTGCTTCGTGATGGGTTCAATCTTGCGATGATCTATATCCCAGTGACAGAAGGGGACAAGACACCTATTTGTATTGTTACTATTAAGGGTAAAACAATGGGGTTTATTCATATTGATTGAGTTTACTTTGTCTACATCATGTCATCTTGCTTAAAGCGTTACTCCGGTCTTTATGAACTTAATACTCTAAATGCATGATGGATAGCGATCGATGTGTGGAGTAATAGTAGTAGATGCAGGCAGGAGTCAGTTTACTTGTCTCGGACGTGATGCCTATATACATGATCATTTCCTTGGATATCTTCATGATTATTCGCTTTTCTATCAATTGCCCAACATTAATTTGTTTACCCACCGTATGATATTTTCAAGAGAGAATCCTGCAGTGAAAACTATGGCCCCAGGTCTATTTTAATCATATATAAAAATCTAAAAACACCTTGCTGCAATTTATTTATCTTTATTTTTATTTTGTGTTTTTGTTTATCTAACGCTACTTGTGAGTTGCGCTGGGATTTCCTCGAAGAGGAGAGGATGATGCAGTATGGTAGAGATAAGTATTTCCCTCAGTTAAGAACCAATGTTATCAATCCAGTAGGGGAACCACGCAACACCTCGTTAGCAGTATCTACACACAAAATAACAAATACTTGCACCCAACGCGATCAAGGGGTTGTCGATCCCTCAGCGGTTAATTGCAAGGATCAAATCCCGTAGTGATAGATAGATAATTAAAACACAAAATAAAATAAATAAATAAAAATTACAAAAAAGTATTTTTGATTTTAATATATGATAAAAAGTAGACTCAGGAGCCATAGTTTTGACTTGAGGCTTCTCTCTTGAAAATAACATATTGTGGGTAAACAAATTACTGTTGGCAATTGATAGAAAAGCAAATAATCATGACGATATCCAAGGCAATGATCCTGTATATAGACATCACGTTCGATACAAGTAGACCGACTCCTGCCTGCATCTACTACTAGTACTCCACGCATCGACCGCTATCCAACATGCATCCAGAGTATTAAGTTCATAAAGAACAGAGTAACGCCTTAGCAAGATGACATGATGTAGACAAAGTAAACTCGCGCATGAATAAACCCATATTTTTACCCTTAATGGCAACGATACAAATACGTGTCATGTCACCTTCTGTCACTGGGATTGGGCACCGCAAGATCGAACCTAGCACAAAGCACCTCTCCCATTTCAAGAAAAATCAATCTAGTTGGCCAAACCAAATTAATAGATCATAGAGAAATACAAAGCTATAACAATCATGCATAAAATAGTTTAGAGAAAACTCAAATAATATTCATGGATAATTTGATCATAAACTCACAATTTATCGGATCCCAACAAACACACCGCAAAAAGTCATTACATCGAATAGATCTCCAAGAACATCGAGGATAACATTGTACTGAAGATCAAAGAGAGAGATAAGAAGCCATCTCGCTACTAGCTATGGACCCGTAGGTCTATGGTGAACTACTCGCACATCATCAGAAGGGCAGCAAGGTTGATGTAGAGCCCCTCCGTGATCGATTCTGTAAGTGCATCTAGTGCCCCTTAGTGATTTTGGTGTATTGAAGATTTATAGGTCAAGGGACTGATGCGTTTGTGAGTGTACACAGGTCTATAAGTCTATGAGGAGTTTGATATTTATAGAGAAAGTCGACCCCTAAAAATGAATGTCTTCGACTGAAGACTTTGGATTTCTGAGGACTTTCTAAAGACTTTGAAAGTGAAGAAATTGGTGTGACCATGAAGACTTGGTATTCATACGAGGAACATGAAGCGTGAAAATTTTTATTTTCGTAGTTTTATTTTCTCTTTCTTGAGTCATAGGAAACACCGTACTGTTAAAGGGGGTCGAGGAAATACTAAGGAAAAATTTCCAAGTGATGCTCATCTCAAAATCCTACACCTACCAATCCCTTCGAGTGAAGCCATTGGAAATCTCATGCAGCTCAGTCAGTTTCCTCAGTGATAGAGACGAAGTTCTTCTGGTCTCTGAGGAATTTGTTCTGACTGAGGAGTTAGGAATTCGCCAGTGCGGATTGCCTACAAGTGAGGAACATGATAGCCCTGAGGAATTTCCGACCGTTGCTGTGCTATGTGCCAGCTGTCCCAAAATATCTTATCCACCTGACGGTCATATCATTGAAGGGCATTTATGTCTTATCATGTCGGGCTGCTCCCTAGGCTATAAATAGCCGCCCCCTACAACCACTAGCTGGCTGGCTGCTCCGAGAGAAACTGGCACTTGTCATTTGAGAGCATCCCATCCTCCGAGGACTTTGAGCGAAAATCATCAAGTGAGGAAAACCCAAACCCAAACACCTACAAACCCAAAGTGATTGAGCATCACTGAAGAGATTGATCCTGCGTGGATCCGACGCTTGTTACCTTTGAAGACTGTGCATCTTCCAGACGGTTAGGCGTCATGGTCTGAGCATCCAAGAGGAAATTGTGGATCGCTAAGTGACCGAGTTTTTGAAGGTTTGGAAGTCACCTGAAGACTTACCACGAGTGATTGGGCGAGGTCTGTGTGACCTTAGCTCAAGGAGAATACGGTGAGGACTGTGTGTCCGGGTCTGTGTGTCCTCAGGTTTAAATACCTAGCCGCTCCAACCAGACGTACAACTGTCATGGCAGTTGGAACTGGTCTACCAAATCATTGTCTTCACCAAGCCTACTGGTTCTATTTCCTCAACTCTTTCATTTCCTCATTACTGTGTTGTGTGCTTGTTCATATCCGTTTGAAGACTTTGACTGAAGACTTTCTCAATTTCCTCAGTTCAATTTCTTCAGTTTGTTTGTCTTCTTCCTGTTTATCCCGTGTTTACGCTTTCTGTACTGTGTGCTTGTTTTCATTTCATCATGATGACCATGTTGGGGAACGTAGTAATTTCAAAAAATTCCTACGCACACGCAAGATCATGGTGATGCATAGCAACGAGAGGGGAGAGTGTTGTCCACGTACCCTCGTAGACCGAAAGCGGAAGCGTTAGCACAACGCGGTTGATGTAGTCCTACGTCTTCACGATACGACCGATCAAGTACCGAACGCACGGCACCTCCGAGTTCAGCACACGTTCAGCCCGATGACGTCCCTCGAACTCCGATCCAGCCGAGTGTTGAGGGAGAGTTTCGTCAGCACGACGGCGTGGTGACGATGATGATGTTCTACCGACGCAGGGCTTCGCCTAAGCACCGCTACAGTATTATCGAGGTGGACTATGGTGGAGGGGGGCACCGCACACGGCTAAAAGATCAAACGATCAATTGTTGTGTCTCTAGGGTGCCCCCTGCCCCCGTATATAAAGGAGCAAGGGGAGAGGTGCGGTCGGCCAGGAGGGGCGCGCCAGGAGGAGTCCTACTCCCAGCGGGAGTAGGACTCCCTCCCTTTTCCTTGTTGGACTAGGAGTGGAGGGGAAAGAGGAGGGAGAGAGGAAGGGAAGGGGGGGGGGGGCGCCGCCCCCCTCTCCTTGTCCTATTCGGACTAGGGGGAGGGGCGCGCGGCCCTGCCCTGGCCGCCTCTCCTCTCTTCCACTAAGGCCCACTATGGCCCATTAAGCCCCCCGGGGGTTCCGGTAACCACCCGGTACTCTGGTAAAATTCCGATTTCACCCGGAACACTTCCGATATCCAAACATAGGCTTCCAATATATCAATCTTCATGTCTCAACCATTTCGAGACTCCTCGTCATGTCCGTGATCACATCCGGGACTCCGAACAACCTTCGGTACATCAAAACATATAAACTCATAATATAACTGTCATCGAAACTTTAAGCGTGCGGACCCTACGGGTTCGAGAACTATGTAGACATGACCGAGACACGTCTCCGGTCAATAACCAATAGAGGAACCTAGATGCTCATATTGGCTCCCACATATTCTACGAAGATCTTTATTGGGCAAACCGCATAACAACATACGTTGTTCCCTTTGTCATCGGTATGTTACTTGCCTGAGATTCGATCGTCGGTATCTCAATACCTAGTTCAATCTCGTTACCGGCAAGTCTCTTTACTCGTTCCGTAATACATCATCCCGCAACTAACTCATTAGTTACAATGCTTGCAAGGCTTATAGTGATGTGCATTACTGAGTGGGCCCAGAGATACCTCTCCGACAATCGGAGTGACAAATCCTAATCTCGAAATACGCCAACCCAACAAGTACCTTCGGAGACACCTGTAGAGCACCTTTATAATCACCCGGTTACGTTGTGACGTTTGGTAGCACACAAAGTGTTCCTCCGGTAAACGGGAGTTGCATAATCTCATAGTCATAGGAACATGTATAAGTCATGAAGAAAGCAATAGCAACATACTAAATGATCGAGTGCTAAGCTAACGGAATGGGTCAAGTCAATCACATCATTCTCCTAATGATTTGATCCCGTTAATCAAATGACAACTCATGTCCATGGCTAGGAAACTCAACCATCTTCAATTAACGAGCTAGTCAAGTAGAGGCATACTAGTGACACTATGTTTGTCTATGTATTCACACATGTATTATGTTTCCGGTTAATACAATTCTAGCATGAATAATAAACATTTATCATGAAATAAGGAAATAAATAATAACTTTATTATTGCCTCTAGGGCATATTTCCTTCAGACCATGCTTATGTTTGCATCTGAGTACTTATTCCGCTGCAAGTAGTTCTTCGCTTAGGAATTTCCTCTCCCTGAAATTCCTCAGTGAAGAATTCATAAAAATTGCCTATTCACCCCCCTCTAGTCGATATAACGCACTTTCAATTGGTATCAGAGCAAGGTACTCCCTTGTTCTGTGTGATTTTTGTTTAACCGCCTGGAGTTTTAGTTATGTCGACCGCAGGTATGATCAAGGTCTCTGCTGGGTGTCCTACCTTCGATGGGACGGACTACCCCTACTGGAAGAATAAGATGCGAATGCATCTTGAGGCAATTGATAACGATCTCTGGTATGTTGTGGAAAATGGTGTTCCCTCTGTCACACCTTCTGTAAGTGCTGCTGATGTGAAGAGATTCAAGCAACTCGATTCTCAAGCGAAGAACATCATATGTGGCCATCTGAGTAAAGAGCAGTATGGCAGAGTGAGTGCTTTGGAAACTGCTAAGCTTATCTGGGATAGGCTGTCCAAAGTAAATGAAGGAGTCTCAACACAGCATGACTCTCGAGTTGACATTCTTCGCAATCTCTTCAACCGCTTCAAAAGACTCGACAATGAAAACATTCAGCAAACCTTCGATCGCCTCACTGACATCTCAAATGAGCTTCAAGCACTTGGTGCCACTGACATCACCGACCATGAGGTGGTGAAGAAATTGCTGAGATCGCTTGATTCCTCATTTGATACTCTAGCACTGATGATACAAGAACGTGGTGACTACAAGTCACTTGATCCCGATGATATCCTCGAAAGGCTAAACACTCATGAGTTCCAGCTTGCTGAGAAGAGAGATCTCTATGGTTCGAGCTATGGCAGATCACGCTCCCTGAAGGCCAAGGCAGTGTCTGAATCTGAAGGTGAAGATTCTGGTAGCAGCCTTGGTGATCCTGAAGAACTGAGCCAGGAGCTAGCAATGCTCGTGAAGAAATTCCAGAAGTTCTCAAGGCGTGGCTGATACGTCTCCAACGTATCTATAATTTATGAAGTATTCATGCTATTATATTATCTTTTTTGATGTTTATGGGCTTTACTAAACACTTTTATATTATTTTTTGGGACTAACCTATTAACCGAAGGCCCAACCCAAATTGTTGTTTCTTGCCTATTTCAGTGTTTTGAAGAAAAGGAATATCAAACGGAGTCCAAACGGAATGAAACCTTCGGGAGAGTTATTTTTGGAACGGAAGCAATCCAGGAGACTTGGAGTAGACGTCAGGGAAGCTTCGAGGAAGCCACGAGGCAGGGAGGCGCGCCCCCCACCCTCGTGGCTCCCCTGACCCACTTCTTTCGCCTATATATATATATATATCCATATACCCTAAAAACATCAGGGAGCAGAATAGATCAGGAGTTCCGCCGTTGCGAGCCTTTGTAGCCACCAAAAACCAATCGGGACCCTGTTCCGGCACCCTGCTAGAGGGGGAACCCTCACCGGTGGCCATCTTCATCATCCCGGCGCTCTCCATGACGAGGAGGGAGTAGTTCACCCTCGGGGCTGAGGGTATGTACCAGTAGCTATGTGTTTGATCTCTCTCTCTCTCGTGTTCTTGAGGTGGTACGATTGTTGACACCTGATTTTGGCAAGATACAGAGTGAAAGGGTTTTCAGCATGAGAAAGTTTCACATCGTCGAGTGAAACAACTTTGATGTTTAGGCTATCGCCATTCGACCTCATCTCTGTGGCCGAAGCTGTACTCCGAGTGACAAAATTTAGTGTTCTGAGTGCTTTTCGGCCGATTACGCCCTCATTATGACCTCAGATGAAGGAGCACTCTAAAGGAATTGTCTTCGTCTCGTCGAGGCAATTGATTTTCATATATAGATCATCTTAATCCGAGTTCATATGCAAAAGTTACAGTCAATACGGTTTGGACAGGCCAGAGACCAAAATATTACGCTTGACACCAGACACATGTTGATGAGTGTCTGATGCAATGCGTGAGCAATTCGGCCCTCAAGACGGCCTTAAATCGAAAAACCTTCAGCATAGAAAAGTTTTGCCTCGTCGAGCCGATCGATTTTCATATATAATTCGTCTCAATCCGAGGTCGTATGAGGCTTGGAGAGACAAGACAAGATCAGACTGTGTTTTCATTCGGAAATCCGAGTGAAAAAGTTTACCATCCGAGTGAAAATTTACCGGTCGAGTGAAAGTTTGCTGACCGGATGAACTTATTATTATTCGAGTCAAATATAGTCATTCGAGTGAAAGATTGTCTTCCGAGTGAAAAAGTCCAGTCGGACGATCCGAGCGAAAGTCTCTAATATCCGAGTGGATGAGCTCGAATCCGAGTGAAACTGAACATGTGCCCGGAAGTTTATCAAGATGACCTCGAATGAAGAAGTGTTCAATACAGAAGTTGTGAGTATCATCAAGACAGTAAACTTTGGTTTTGGAGCCATCATCATCAGAGATAGTATATGGCCTGCAAATTCACTATGAGACTCGGATAATCCAGTCTACTGCAAGACTGAGTCCGACTGGAAGGTAAAGATGACCTCGAAAAGTATTCAAGATGGCCTTATTTGAAAAAGTGATCAACATAAGGGTTGTTCGTATCGTCGAGGCGCACAAGTTTGATATTTGGTCTGTCTTGATCGGAGATCATATGCAAGCTCGGCGGCCCACACAAGGAGGAAGACAGAAGTTGGGCCAGATTCAAACTGAATCCGAGTTGGAATAGAACTAGGACTTTAGGACGTGAATTGATGTAATTTCTTGTAAGGAAAGCCTAGATGAATCCTTTACTTGTACAGGAAGTCCAGCCGCCTCTTTTATATATTGGGGGTGATGGCCGATTGAACAACACACAATCGAACAAATCAATATACTACTTTCTCATCTACGTTTTATCTCTCCACCGTTTTTTCTCTCTCGTTCTTCATTGTTCTTCGTGTTTGAGAGCTGCGAATCCCGAGGCTCTAGGGGCGATCGAATCGACCTAGGGCAGCCCATAGCCGCTGCACTCCCTGACGGGGTCCCTCCCGGGGGTGTGGGGTTTTCGGGTCTGCAAAAGCGCCCGTCGACTGTCTTGCGTATCGCGCTGTCGGTCGGGTCTCCTTCGACGTGAGCTGCGGTGCATCACCCCCGGCGTCGAGGGTACATGTGACGTGTTCGTGTGTCAACACACTTTTTGGCGACTCCGCTGGGGAACGAAGATCAATCATCATCATCCACCATGTCCGATCTTCCCATGCCATCTGAGGTAGACGCCGATAACATCATTAAGCCTAGTCTTGATGAGATATCGGCCGATCATCGCCAAGTCTATGAGGAGTACAAGAAGGCGCGCGAGGAGAAGGAATTGCAGGAGTTCCTTGCAAAGTTCAAGAAGGATCGCCAAGGCAACATCACTCCGATTGAAGAAATCAAGTTCCCTCCTCTTCAAGCCGAGCAGGTTAAACCCTCTGTAAGTACTGCCTTTTCTCCTGAGCAGTGGGCTGAGATTGAAAGTCGTATTGCTGATGGTAACAATCTAGTCTATCAAACTTTCATAGAAAATACTAATGCTCAGAAGAATATATCTCAATCGTCTAGTGGTAATGATGGTGTAGCTGCTAGTGTGCAAAACCCTAATCTGGCTTTACCTATTGCATCGGCGCCTCCCGTGCCGATGGCTTATTATCCTACCCAAACAAATCAGATTGTGACTGCACCCATCAACCCTATTATGAGCATGCCAAGTTCGGTGGCAACGCCGAACCAAACCCTACCTACAGCTACAACCACTCGACCACTACCAAATTATGGGTCGACATACATGCCACAATTCCTACCTACATCTAGTAACCCTACTCCTCCTATGCCACTGCCACAAGCTTCATCGTCCACTATGGATGATGGTCTAGCTAATCTTAGAGAGGAGATGGCTAAGATGCTTCGAGAGAATTTTGGAGTTGAGTTACCTCGGAATCGGATTTACCAAAAGCCGTACCCCGAGTATTTTGATGCCATCCAGTGCCCTCCAGGATATAAAATTCCAGATTTTGTTAAATTTAATGGAGAAGGCACAAAAACCACATGGGAGCATGTTAGTCAATATTTAGCACAATTGGGTGAGGCAGGCTCATTGAATGAATTGAAAGTGCGTTTATTTCCTTTATCATTAACTGGTACCGCATTTTCATGGTTTTCTTCTTTACCCCATGGTTCCATTCGGGTTTGGTCGCAGCTAGAGCAGAAGTTTCATGATCACTTTTATAGCGGCGACAATGAACTCAAGTTGTCACATCTAACATCGGTTAAATAGAAGCATGATGAATCGGTCTCCGATTACGTCAAGAGATTCAGAGAAATAAAAAACCGGTGTTTTAGTTTGGTGATAACCGAGAGGGACTTGGCAGACCTAGTGCTGAGTGGTTTGAGAACTCCCATTAGAGAAAAGCGAGAAGGCTATGAGTTCTTAAATATTAACCAAGTCTTACAAAGGGCTTTGGCTCAGGAAAGCCGAAGCAAAGACCTCAAAGAAGTGCATAGATATAAAGCCGATCGTCCAAAGATGAATATGGTGGAATATGATAGTGATCAGTCGGACGACGAGGGTGATGTTTTTGCTACTGAATTTGTTTGGCCATCTAAGGCCAAACCATTTACTTGCAATGATCTGAAACCGATTCATAAGAATCGTGATGAAGAGATGAAGTTTACTTTTAACATTGCTAAGTGTGATAGAATATTTGATGCTTTGCTGCAGGCTAATATTATTAGAATATCTCATACTTTACCACCGTTTGAAGAGCTAAAATGGCGTGCTTATTGCAAGTATCATAATTCTTTTTCTCATGCTACTAACGATTGCAATGTTTTTCGACGACAGATACAATCGGCCATTAATGACGGACGATTGAACTTTTCTGAGATGCAAGTTGATAAACAGCCTTTTCCAATGAATACCATGGATTTGGAAGGGAAGAAGCTACTCATTCGGCCGGAGGTAGCCGAATCTACTAATAAAGCTAATGTCATTGTTGGTGAGCCCAGGAAAGACAAGGAGGACAACAAGGTCTTAGGGAGACAGGTTGTGCTTGGTAAGCAACCCGATGGCAAGGAAGTGATCAAAATCACCATCAAGAATCCTACACTCGGGGGGCAACCACAAGTGCAAGAAAATGCTCGTGTGAGATTTGTCAAGCCCAAGAGTCCAGAAGTTGGCAAGTGGAAAAGGAATGAAGTTAAAGTGCAGCGCAAGCGGATCAAACCAACTTTTGATATGTTGCTGTCCAAATATGCCAATCAGTCGGCTGGTTCCAGCTCTAACCGGCCATCATACTTGAAGCGACCAAGGTCACCATTAGATGATATGTTCAGTCAGTATATGAAACTGAGTGGACCAAAGGCGCTATTTCCAGAAGAGCAGAGGCAAACTGTTTGGGACCGACTTGAATACTCATATAATGGACGACTAAACATCGGTAACTATCGGTCGGCTGGTCAAAACATGCGACCGGATGGAAATTACCGAGTGTAAGAATGCACCTAGGTGGAAGCTATCCGAGTGAAAAAATGTGGCCAAGTAGATTCCATCCGAGTGACATCCATCCAAGTGGATTCCATCAGAGTAAAAAGGTGCGCCCGAGTGGAAATTCCATGCATCTGGAAAGTCGAAAAGAATGGCGTGTTAAATCACCAAGTGTTGCAGCAGTTGAGTCGGGAAAAGGCAAGATGAAAATGGATGCCGACTCACTTATCTTGGGCACTGAAACATTTTCCATACAGCAGCCGATTGTGCATAGCAATCCGACTGAGCCGATACTTGCTATCGCGCCAAAGCACTCGGCTAATAACCATGAAGCAAGCACCAGCCAAGTAAAAGCGAGAGATCCTAAATACACACAGCCAAAGTGGTGTCCTCCAGGGCTAACAAAAACACAAAAAAGGAAACTACAGAGGTGTAGCGACCAGACCTCAAACAGTCTAGTCTCTGTGCATCAGTGTCATCCCTGGATCGGTAATGCTGACACGCACAGTACTTGAAGGATTTATAACAAAGTAGCAATCACACACTTATTACATCGAATAGTCTCAAGAGAGAACTTAATACAATAAATATGGCTTAAGGCCATCTAATTATGATAACAACGGAAGGCTTGAAAAATAAAGTGAGTCCATCAACTCCAACGACATCACTGAGTATAAGACCACGACCTAAGGCTCCTTACTCGTCATCTGAAAAGTTTGCAACATGATACGTTGCAGCCTGAAAACGGGTCAGCACATGGAATATGCTGGCAAAGTAGCACATAGAGAGTAATGAACAGAATAATGCTATCACTACATGCATATTTGGCTGGTAGAAAGCTCTATGGTTACAGTTTTGTGAAAAGCCAATTTTTCCCTACTGCAAAGGAATATATTTTTATTTAACTACAAAGTTGGTTGAAAAATATTGAGAAGGTAAACCCCCTCTCAATCCCAATTAAAAGTAATCATTAACAACCCAACAAAATTAGTTAAGTATAAGATGATGAGATTCACATGATAATCCAAGAACTAGATACTCAAGATGTCCATAACCGGGGACACGGCTAACCATGATTAGATTGTACACTCTGCAGAGGTTTGTGCACTTTTCCCCACAAGACTCGATCTCCTCTGTTGGGTTTCTCGCACTACATGGTGTTTGAGAAACGGATGACCGAGACACAGTCTTTCAGAAGCGTTAGCACCTTACGATGGGTAGACAGTTACACCTACTTTCCCCTACATCTGCTAGTCTACCACTTTAAGAGTTCACACGACTTAATCAACTATGTTAGAGCCCATAATAGCATGTGGCTGCACACGGAAGTTTCTAGCATGAATAATCTCATGATCCCTTTGAGCCTGGGTGGCGGTCCATAAAAAAAATAGGCAATCACTGGAATACCCAGGTGCCTCAATCCACCCAGATGTGTGTTTAAGTCGCCACCTTAAGTAAACCATTAATTAACAATGTCACATCTGTCATGGATACACTCACCCAATCCACGTCTACTAGCATAGCATAGCAATAAGCAAACGTAGAAGTAACTCCCAAAGGTTGATAATAAAACAGGTAATAGGTACTACCTCATCTACTTCCCGATACCCACAATTTAATTAGGTCCTAATCATGCAATTGTTTGAGGATTGATCTAACTCAATAAAACTGGGTATGAAAAGAGGTATGATCAAAGTGTTACTTGCCTTGCTGATGATCCGTGAAACCTAGAGATTCGAAGTAGCACGCTGCGCACTCTGGGTACTCTATCGCAAACAAACAAGCATACAATAAGCACTCATCTAATGCATAGGTAAAACTCAAATAAAAGATTTAACCAGAAAGTTCAAATTAAGAACTCCGGTTTGCAAAAAGAATCAAATCAAACGAAGCAACGAAAGTCAAACGGCGAAAGAAACAATCTTCGTTTACTAATCTGGACCTAAGTCAAATTTTACAGTAGCAAAAACTTGTTTGAGTTGGTTAAACGGAAAGAGGGTTTCGAGACGAAACTCTAGGCGCTTGAATCGCCTGATTCCGATAAACGAGCGAAAAGTTATACTAGAACGAAAAACAGATCGGAAATCGCGATCAGAAATAATCGCGGAAAATCCGAGAAAAAGAAAACGGACGAACATGCTAACGAACGAACGTTCGCTGTCTGCGGGGAAAAAAAGGAAAACCGTTCATTAAAACAAACGAACGAACGAGTGTTCGCTAAATAAACTAAACCGGAAAAAAACAGATCTAGGTTAAAAAAACGAACGAAAAACCGAACGGTTTTCTCGAGGAAAACCGCCGGCGGCGGGGCGGTGGTCAACCTCGGCGGGGCGACGGGCGGCTCCGGCGGGGCGGCGGGGTCGGCGGCGGGGCTCCGGCGTCGGGCGGCGGGACGGCGGGCGGCGGCGACGGCACGCGACGGGGGCGGCGGCGGCGGATCGGGCTAGGGTTAGGGTTTTTGGCAGCGGGGGCGACTTGGGCTGACGGGGCCTCGAGGGCGCGCCTTATAAAGGCCTGGCCGGGCGGAGTCCTGGCCGAATACGGCCCAAGGTCGGTTCGCGTTTTTTTAAATAATTTCGCGCAGAAAAACAAATAAAAGAAATACTAAACGGACTCCAAAAATCCCGAAATAAATTTTCCCCGACTTCTAAAATCAAGCCGGACAGGACGAACATTTATTTGGGGCCTAAATGCAATTTTGAAAAACGCATATTTTCCTAATTCAAATAATAATCAAATAAAATCCAAATAAAATCAAATATTTGTTTTTAATATTTTTCTCCAATATTTCATTATTTGTGGAGAAGCCATTTTATCCCCTCTCATATTGATATGAAACATTTTTGGAGAGAAAAATAATTTAAAACAAATGATCCTATTTTCAAAATTTGAGAAAACCCAAAATATGAAAATAACGAAATCCCCAACTCTCTCCGTGGGTCCTCGAGTTGCTTAGAATTTCTAGGATCGCAAAACAAAATGCCATAAAATATGTTATGCATGATGATCTAATGTATAACATTCCAAATAGAAAATTTGGGATGTTACAAACCTCGGTTAAGATGAATCTCGCCCTCGAGATTCGGGTTGGCTAGAAAATAGGTGAGAGTGGTCCTTCCGTAGATCTTCCTCTCGCTCCCAGGTGGCTTCATCCTCGGTATGGTGACTCCACAGAACTTTGCAAAACTTGATAACCTTGCTGCGGGTGACTCAGCTGGCATATTCGAGAATTTTAACTGGTTTCTCCTCGTAGGTCAAATTACTATCCAACTGAATCGCTTCCAGGGGCACTGTATCTTTCAGTGGTATCTTAGCCATCTCCGCGTGGCACTTCTTCAACTGGGATACGTGGAACACATTGTGAACTCCCGACAATCCTTCGGGCAATTCCAACTTGTAAGCAACTTCTCCCATACGCTCCAAAACTTTGTATGGTCCTACAAAACGTGGCGCTAACTTTCCCTTAACTCCAAAGCGCTTCACTCCTCGAAGTGGTGATACTCGAAGATAAACTCTGTCTCCGACTTCGTAAACTGTCTCCTTGCGTTTAGAATCTGCATAACTCTTCTGCCTGGACTGGGCTACCTTGAGCCTATCGCGAATCAACTTCACCTTCTGTTCAGACTCTTTAATCAAATCTGGTCCAAACAACTGACGGTCTCCAACTTCGTCCCACAACAACGGTGTCCTGCACCTCCTTCCGTACAGAGCTTCGAAAGGGGCCATCTTCAAACTAGATTGGTAGCTATTGTTGTAAGAAAACTCTGCATATGGCAAATTGTCGTCCCAACTGGATCCATAATCTAGCGCACAAGCTCTCAGCATGTCCTCCAAAATCTGATTGACTCTCTCGGTTTGTCCGTCTGTCTGTGGATGAAAAGCGGTACTGAACTCTAGCCTGGTACCCAAAGTTTCATGCAACTGATTCCAAAACTTTGAAGTAAACTGGGTTCCTCTATCTGATACAATGGTCCTCGGAACTCCATGCAGACATACGATCCTGGTCATGTATAACTTTGCCAACTTAGCACTTGTATAAGTGGTCTTTACTGGGATGAAATGAGCTACCTTCGTCAAACGATCGACTACAACCCATATCGAGTCATAGCCTGAACGAGTCCTGGGCAATCCTGTGATAAAATCCATGCCTAGCTTATCCCACTTCCATTCGGGTATCGACAATGGTTGTAGCAATCCTGCTGGCTTCTGATGCTCTGCCTTCACTCTCTGACATACATCACAAACTGCTACATACTCTGCAATATCTTTCTTCATTCCGGTCCACCAAAAACTGTCCTTCAAATCCAGATACATCTTGGTATTTCCTGGGTGAATCGAATATGGTGAATCATGGGCCTCTTGTAAAATCAACTTCCTAATCTCCGGATCATTGGGCACATAAACGCGGTCCTCAAACCATAAGGTATCGTGCTCATCCTCACGAAATCCCTTGGCTTTTCCTTTACTCAACCTTTCCTTGATTTGATTTCAATATTAAATCTCCGATATTTCTTTATTTTGAGGAAGTCATTTTATCCTCTCTCTTTTATTTTTAATAAAAGAAATATTTCAGAGAAAAATAATTAAAATCAAAGATCCTCTTTTGAAAATTCGAGAAAAACTCGAATATGAAAAAAACGAAATCCCCAACTCTCTCCGTGGGTCCTTGAGTTGCGTAGAATTTCTAGGATCAGCCAAAATGCAATAAAATATGATATGCAATGATGATCTAATGTATAACATTCCAAATTGAAATTTTGGGATGTTACAAACCTACCCCCTTAAGATGAATCTCGCCCTCGAGATTCGGGTTGGCTAGAAAATAGGTGAGAGTGATCCTTCCGTAGGTCTTCCTCTCATTCCCAGGTGGCTTCATCTTCGGTATGGTGACTCCACTGAACTTTGCAGAACTTGATTACTTTGTTGCGTGTAACTCGGCTGGCAAACTCGAGTATCTTGACTGGTTTCTCCTCATATGTCAAGTCACTATCCAACCGTATCGCTTCCAGCGGCACTGTATCTCTCAGAGGAATATCAGCCATCTCTGCGTGGCACCTCTTCAACTGGGAAACGTGGAACACATCGTGAACTCTGGACAATCCTTCGGGTAATTCCAACTTGTAAGCAACTTCCCCCATACGTTCAAAAACTTTGTATGGTCCCACAAAATGTGGTGCTAACTTTCCCTTAACTCCAAAGCGCTTCACTCCTCGAAGTGGGGATACACGAAGATACACTCTGTCTCCGACTTCGTAAACTGTCTCCTTGCGTTTTGAATCTGCATAACTCTTCTGCCTGGACTGGGCTACCTTGAGTCTATCACGAATCAGCTTAACCTTCTCTTCAGACTCTTTAATTAAATCTGGTCCAAACAACTGTCTGTCTCCAACTTCGTCCCACAACAACGGTGTTCTGCACCTCCTTCCGTACAGTGCTTCGAAAGGGGCCATCTTCAAACTGGCTTGATAGCTGTTGTTGTAAGAGAACTCTGCGTACGGAAAATTTTCGTCCCAACTAGATCCATAGTCTAGCGCACAAGCTCTCAACATGTCCTCCAAAATCTGATTGACTCTTTCAGTCTGTCCATCCGTCTGCGGGTGAAAAGCTGTACTGAACTCTAGCCTGGTTCCCAAAGTTTCATGCAACTGATTCCAAAACTTTGAGGTAAACTGGGTTCCTCTATCTGATACAATGGTCCTCGAAACTCCATGCAAACATACGATCCTGGTCATGTATATCTTTGCCAACTTAGCACTGGTGTAAGTGGTCTTTACTGGGATGAAATGGGCTACCTTCGTCAAACGATCCACTACAACCCATATCGAGTCATAGCCTAAACGAGTCCTGGGTAAACCTATGATAAAGTCCATGCCTAGTTTATCCCACTTCCATTCGGGTATCGGCAATGGTTGTAGCAATCCGGCTGGCTTCTGATGTTCTGCCTTCACTCTCTGACAGACATCACAAACTGCTACGTACTCTGCAATATCCTTCTTCATTCTGGTCCACCAGAAACTATCCTTCAAATCCAGATACATCTTGGTATTTCCTGGGTGAATCGAATATGGCGAATCATGGGCCTCTTGCAGAATCAACTTCCTGATCTCCTGGTCATTTGGCACATATACGCGGTCCTCAAACCATAAGGTATCGTGCTCATCCTCACGAAATCCCTTGGCTTTTCCTTTACTCAACCTTTCCTTTATCTCAGCAATCTCCTTGTCTGTCTTTTGAGCTTCTCTGATCTTATCCATCAAAGTAGACTGAATCTCCAATGCTGCTACATAGCCTCTCGGAACTATTTCCAAACATAGTTCGCAAAGATCCTCTGCTAACTCCTTGGGTAACTCTCCAGTCATGAGTGTGTTGACATGGCTCTTGCGGCTCAACGCATCAGCTACTACGTTAGCCTTCCCTGGGTGATAATGCAATCTCATATCATAATCCTTAATGAGCTCCAACCATCTCCTTTGCCTGAGATTCAACTCCTTCTGCGTGAAAATGTACTTCAAACTCTTGTGATCCGTGTACACCTCGCAATGGTTTCCGATGAGAAAATGTCTCCATGTCTTCAACGCATGCACTACGGCTGCTAGCTCCAAATCATGTGTAGCATAATTCAACTCATGGGGTTTAAGTTGTCGTGAGGCATATGAAACAACTCTTCCCTCCTGCATTAGCACTGCTCCAAGTCCTCGACCAGAAGCGTCGCAATATACTTCACAATCCTTGCGTTGATCTGGCAGAATCAATACTGGCGATGTAACCAAACGTTTCTTCAACTCCTGGAAACTAGCCTCACATTCCTCAGTCCAATTGAATTTGGTGTCTTTCTTCAACAACTCCGTCATAGGCTTTGCAATCTTCGAGAAATTCTCAATGAATCTCCGGTAGTATCCTGCGAGTCCAAGAAAACTCCGGATTTCTCCAACTGTCGTGGGTGCTTCCCAATTTGTCACAGTGTTAACCTTGGTGGGATCAACTGCTATTCCTTCTCCGGAAATAACATGTCCGAGGAATCCAACTTCCTTTAACCAAAACTCGCACTTGCTGAACTTGGCATATAACTGATGTTGTCTGAGCTTTCCAAGTACCAAACGCAAATGCTCCTTATGCTCTTCTTCATTCTTCGAATAGACCAGAATATCATCAATGAACACTACGACAAACTTATCCAAAAACTCCATAAACACTTTGTTCATCATGTTCATAAAATAGGCAGGTGCGTTAGTTAGACCGAATGACATAAGGGTGTACTCATATAGCCCATACCTTGTGGTAAAAGCTGTCTTGGGTATATCCTGCTCTCGAATCTTCAACTGGTGGTATCCTGATCGCAAATCAATCTTGGAAAATACTTTAGCTCCTTGTAGTCGGTCAAACAAATCATTGATCATCGGCAGTGGGTACTTGTTCTTGATGGTTACTTCATTCAAACCGCGATAATCAACAACCATCCTTAACGATCCATCTTTCTTCTCCACTAGAAGTACTGGTGATCCCCAAGGTGACGAACTTGGGCGAATATATCCTTTATCCAGTAACTCCTTAATCTGCTTCTTAATTTCCTCCAAATCCTTAGCGGGCATCCTGTACGGTCTCTTAGAAATTGGCCCTATGCCTGGCAAAAGCTCAATAAAAAACTCAATGTCTCTATCCGGTGGCATGCCTGGCAACTCCTCTGGAAATATGTCAGGGAAATCCTTCACCACTGGCACTTCCTCCTGTACAACTCCTGATAAGGAATTCACTTGAGTCCTCTTCGGCACATGCCGGAATACATACTTAATCCTTCTTCCTTCTGGGCTAGTAAGCAGGATCGTCTTACTGGCGCAATTGATGTTTCCTCCATACATCGATAGCCAATCCATTCCCAAAATCACATCCAAACCTTGTGACTCCAAAACTATTACGTCTGAGGGGAAAACATGCCTACCTATGGCCAATGGCATCTGAAAACATCCTTGGCTTGCCATATACTCTGCTCCTGGCGAGGTTACTAACATAGGTGTTCTAAGAACTTTGGTGGGCAACTTAAACTTATCCACAAATCCCCTTGATATGTATGAATGCGATGCACCAGTATCAAAAAGAACGGTTGCAGTAAATGACTTAACCAAAAACTTACCTATTACTGCATCAGGCTGTGCTTCAACCTCCTCCACATTCACGTGGTTCACATGTCCTTTGTTGAAAGGGTTGGGCTTCTTCCCAGAACTTCCATTGCCATTTCCATTCTTAGCTTCGGGACATTCATTTGCATAATGTCCAGTCTTCTGGCATTTGTAGCAAGTGACTTGGCTTAGATCCCTCTTGGCTGGGGTTGATGGGTTGGTACGGTGCTGTCTGTTGCTTCCTCCATTCCCATTACCATTCTTGGGTCCACTATGGTTGTGCGAACCTCCTCCTCCATGGGTATGCTGAAAAGGTCCTCCCGAATTTGGGGTAAAACGTCGCTTCTGATGAGCTCCAGAATTGTACTTCCCTTGTCCATACTTCCTCTTGCGGCTTTCAATCTGCTACTGCTTCCCTTCAATCATGAGAGCTCTATCTACCAACTCCTGGTAGTTGTTGAAGGTTGCTACCATCAACTGCATGCTCAGCTCATCATTCAATCCTTCCAGAAACTTCTCCTGCTTGGTTGCATCTGTAGCAACGTCATCTGGGGCATAACGTGCTAGTTTACTAAAGTCCCCCACATACTGGCCTACGGTGCGTCCTCCTTGGCGTAAGTTGCGAAACTCACGCTTCTTCATGGCCATAGCTCCTGCTGAAACATGGGCAGTACGGAAAGCTTGCTGAAACTGGTCCCATGTGATAGTGTCAATAGGGTGTGTGGCTATGTAATTCTCCCACCATGATGCTGCGGGTCCATCAAGCTGATGTGTGGCAAAACGCACTCTCTCCGCATCTGTGCATCCTGCAGTGGTCAGCTCCCTTCCAACCTTGCGGAGCCAATCATCTGCCACAATCGGCTCGGTGCTGTTGGAGAACACCGGCGGATTTAGCCTAAGAAAACGGGCTAAGTGGTCCACAGGTGGTGGTGGTGGTGGGTTGTTGTTGTTGTTGTTGTTCCCCTGGTTCTGAACTAGCACTTGCATCAGGGCATTCTGCTGCTGAATCAACTGAGTGATCTCCGGTGGGAAACAAATCCGGTGTCGCGTCTCGGAGGCATCTGATGTTTTTTTAGAAAAGATGAGAAAATAGAATAGAATGAGGTCTAGAGGGAAAACACTACCCATATGCACATGTGACAAACACAATCATATCACTCCAATCAATTCAAACAAGGCATACAATCAATCTAACTATCGTTACAAATGCTTGGACTATACTATATACATGGTGGAATACTACTACTAATTTGGTGGTCTACTAGAAAAATTGCTCAGTCGAAGACTCCATGATATCTGCTCCGGCTTCATCCTCCCAATCATCCTCACTGGGGTCCGAGTCGGTGTCGTCGATGATGATGTAGTTCTCCGGGCAAGTAGAATCGTCATCTTCTCCTCCTGGTGCTGGGTCTCCCATGAATACTCCTAGCTTCTGTATCAGGTCGCCGTTCTTCCTCACTAGTGCGACGATTTCCTCCATATAATCCTCGCGTGTAGCCTTGAGTTCTCCTTCCAGTTCCATGATCCTAGTCTTTGCCTTCTTCAGATCTATCATGTCTGCGCACATCTGGTTTTCCTGGCGACGAATGTGCTGGTTTAACTCCTGAATGAAAGCTGCAATAGATCTATCCTTCCTGGTGCTGATCATCTCCCATTGCTCGTCTCGGCGCCCACAAATCTGGTAGATAGTATCCTTGAGATCATTGTGGTACAATTCTCCAATGCGTCCCATGGTAATGTGAGCTGCCATACTCTTTCCTAGACTCCAGGTTGGTGCATCAAAGGAAAACTCTATGGGTTCAGTGACTGGCGTGAACGTCCTTCCTGGAACTTGAACTTGAGTCATCCAGCGCTCCTCTTCTGGTAGTGTGGGGTTGTAGGTCCCGGTGAAGCATGGTATTCCGATGTTCAGGTACCTAGTAACTTCCTTCAAGTGTCGTCCAAAAGGTGTATCCTCATCCGGTTGCGCGAACTTGTTCCTGGCATCCGCCATCCTAAAAGAGTGGAAGAAAGGAGAGGAGTCGGAAACGAGAAGAGAGTAGTGATCTAGGGCTTTAGCTTAGTGGTCGTGTCCTACAGTTAGAGTGTGCTCTGATACCATCTTTGTAGCGACCAGACCTCAAACAGTCTAGTCTCTGTGCATCAGTGTCATCCCTGGATCGGTAATGCTGACATGCAAAGTACTTGAAGGATTTATAACAGAGTAGCAATCACACACTTATTACATCGAATAGTCTCAAGAGAGAACTTAATACAATAAATATGGCTTAAGGCCATCTAATTACGATAACAGCGGAAGGCTTGGAAAATAAAGTGAGTCCATCAACTCCAACGGCATCACTGAGTATAAGACCACGACCTAAGGCTCCTTACTCGTCGTCTGAAAAGTCTGCAACATGATACGTTGCAGCCCGAAAACGGGTCAGCACATGGAATATGCTGGCAAAGTAACACATAGAGAGTAATGAACAGAATAATGCTATCACTACATGCATATTTGGCTGGTGGAAAGCTCTATGGTTACAGTTTTGCGAAAAGCCAATTTTTTCCTACTGCAAAGGAATATTTTTTATTTAACTACAAAGTTGGTTGAAAAATATTGAGAAGGTAAACCCCCTCTCAATCCCAATTAAAAGTAATCATTAACAACCCAACAAAATTAGTTAAGTATAAGATGATGAGATTCACATGATAATCCAAGAACTAGATACTCAAGATGTCCATAACCGGGGACACGGCTAACCATGATTAGATTGTACACTCTGCAGAGGTTTGTGCACTTTTCCCCACAAGACTCGATCTCCTCCGTTGGATTTCTCGCACTACATGGTGTTTGAGAAACGGATGACCGAGACACAGTCTTTCAGAAGCGTTAGCACCTTACGATGGGTAGACAGTTACACCTACTTTCCCCTACATCTGCTAGTCTACCACTGTAAGAGTTCACACGACTTAATCAACTATGCTAGAGCCCATAATAGCATGTGGCTGCACACGGAAGTTTCTAGCATGCATAATCTCATGATCCCTTTGAGCCTGGGTGGCGGTCCATAAAAAAACAGGCAATCACTGGAATACCCAGGTGCCTCAATCCACCCAGATGTGTGTTTAAGTTGCCACCTTAAGTAAACCATTAATTAACAATCTCACATCTGTCATGGATACACTCACCCAATCCACGTCTACTAGCATAGCATAGCAATAAGCAAACGTAGAAGTAACTCCCAAAGGTTGATAATAAAACAGGTAATAGGTACTACCTCATCTACTTCCCGATACCCACAATTTAATTAGATACTAATCATGCAATTGTTTGAGGATTGATCTAACGCAATAAAACTGGGTATGAAAAGAGGTATGATCAAAGTGTTACTTGCCTTGCTGATGATCCGTGAAACCTAGAGATTCGAAGTAGCACGCTGCGCACTCCGGGTACTCTATCGCAAACAAACAAGCATACAATAAGCACTCATCTAATGTATAGGTAAAACTCAAATAAAAGATCTAACCAGAAAGTTCAACTTAAGAACTCCGGTTTGCAAAAAGAATCAAATCAAACGAAGCAACGAAAGTCAAACGGCGAAAGAAACAATCTTCGTTTACTAATCTGGACCTAAGTCAAATTTTACAGTAGCAAAAACTTGTTTGACTTGGTTAAACGGAAAGAGGGTTTCGAGACGAAACTCTAGGCGCTTGAATCGCCTGATTCCGATAAACGAGCGAAAAGATATACTAGAACGAAAAACAGATCGGAAATCACGATCAGAAATAATCGCGGAAAATCCGAGAACAAAGAAAACGGATGAACAGGCTAACGAACGAACGTTCGCTGTCTGCGAAAAAAAATGAAAACCATTCGTTAAAACGAACGAACGAACGAGTGTTCGCTATATAAACTAAACCGAAAAAACAGATCTAGGTTTAAAAAAAAATGAACGAAAAACCGAACGGTTTTCTCGAGGAAAACCGCCGGCGGCGGGGCGGTGGTCAACCTCGGCGGGGCGACGGGCGGCTCTGGCGGGGCGGCGGGGTCGGCGGCGGGGCTCCGGCGTCGGGCAGCGGTGGCTCGGGCGATGGCGTCGGGCGGCGGCACGCGACGGCGGCGGATCGGGCTAGGGTTAGGGTTTTCGGCGGCGGGGCGACTTGGGCTGACGGGGCCTCGGGGGCGCGCCTTATAAAGGCCTGGCCGGGCGGAGTCCTGGGCGAATACGGCCCAAGGTCGGTTCGCGTTTTTCTATAATAATTTCGCGCAGAAAAACAAATAAAAGAAATAATAAACGGACTCCAAAAATCCCGAAATAAATTTTCCCTGACTTTTAAAATCAAGCCGGACAAGATGAACATTTATTTGGGGCCTAAATGCAATTTTGAAAAATGCGTATTTTTCCTAATTGAAATAATAATCAAATAAAATCCAAATAAAATCAAATATTTGTGTTTAATATTTTTCCTCCAATATTTCATTATTTGTGGAGAAGTCATTTTATCCCCTCTCATATATTTTGATATGAAATATTTTCGGAGAGAAAAATAATTTAAAACAAATGATCCTATTTTCAAAATTTGAGAAAACCCAAAATATGAAAATAATGAAATCCCCAACTCTCTCCGTGGGTCCTCGAGTTGCGTAGAATTTCTAGGATCACAAAACAAAATGCAATAAAATATGTTATGCATGATGATCTAATGTATAGCATTTCAAATTGAAAATTTTGGACGTTACAAGAGGTTAAGGAGTCAAGAGATGGCAGAACAAGAGGCCGAGAAGCAAAGGGATAAGTTGTTCAACGACACTCGGCCTATGGTACCTACAAAACAAGTGTGGAGGCCCAAACAAATACAAGATGCAGTGGCTTCTACACCTATCACAGCAGCACCTACATTACCAAAAGAGGACGACACAATCATTGCATCATCTATGTTACCTATTGCTTCCTCTTCACTCGGACAAATTTCAGAATCGGTGGATGTTGGACTATGAGTCTACGCCGGTTCATGAAGGTATGGATATCAATATGGTGTATTACTTACCTGCTGAGTTTCGTGATGTAGATGAGGAAGGGGAAGTGGCTCAGCTGGATTTTGGCCCTAAAAACGCAATATTCGAGAAGCCAAAAGAACCAGTAACGCATCTGAAACCGTTATATCTCAGAGGTCATATCAATGGGTCGCCGCTCACTCGGATGCTTGTTGATGGAGGTGCTGTGGTAAATCTTATGCCCTATTCGGTCTTCAAGAAATTGGGTTTGCCTGATGAAGAATTGATCAAGACCAATATGGTGCTCAATGGGTTTGAAGGCAAAGAGAAAACTGAAGCCAAAGGTGTAATGTATGTGGATCTTAAAGTCGGAAGGAAAACTTTGGCTACTGCATTCTTTGTCGCTGAGGTGCAAGGTAACTACAACGTTATACTAGGCCGTGATTGGGTTCATGCAAACTAGTGCGTGCCATCCACTATGCACCAGTTTTTGATTCAGTGGGTTGATGATGAAGTGGAAGTCATTCATGCGGATAACTCGGCCTGTGTTGCTTTGGCCGATGCATCGGTGGATTGGCAACATCCCAAATCTACTTGCTTGACGGGACGTGACTTATCAGAATTTGATTTTCTCAGCGCGACCAAGAATGGTTTTGTGCCCGTCTCTTTAAAGCCGACTGAATGCAATCGACTCCAAGGTATGATATGTTTAAATGGATCCTAATTCCGAGTGGTTACAAAAACGTCTTGTAGAGTATCAGTCCAGTGAGAACGATGTGTATGAGTCTATAGAGGAGTTCGATGACATGGATAAACTTGGACAAGGTTTTACATCAGCCGATCCGTTAGAAGAGGTAGATATTGGAGATGGTTCAGTCACTCGATCGACATTTATAAACAAAAATTTGAAAGCCGATTGTAAGGCTAAGTTAATCGAGCTATTGAAAGAATATGTTTGTTGCTTTGCATGGGAATATCATGAGATGCCAGGGTTAAGCCGAGAGCTAGTGGAGCATCGGTTGCCTATAAAGGCCGGTTTTAGACCTTATAAACAGTCGGCCAGAAAATTTAATCCAAAAACATATGACCAGATCAAGGAAGAGATCGGTCGACTGCTTGAAGCTAATTTCATTCGACCTTGCAGGTATGCCGAGTGGATTTCTAACATTGTCCCAGTGGAGAAGAAAGGATCCGGCAAGTTGAGGGTGTGCATTGATTTCAGAGATTTGAATAGGGCTACACCCAAAGATGAGTATCCTATGCCAATAGCCGATATGCTTATTAATGATGCTTATGGACATAAGGTTATTAGCTTTCTAGATGGTAATGCCGGATACAATCAAATTTTTATGGCCGAAGAGGACATGTACAAAACGGCTTTCCGATGTCCTGGTTTCCTTGGTTTATTCGAGTGGACAGTGATGACATTCTGATTAAAAAATGCTGGAGCCACGTATCAAAGGGCTATGAATTTAATTTTTCATGATTTACTCGGTGTCATACTTAAAGTTTATATTGATGATATTGTTGTCAAATCGGATGCTTTTGAATCTCACTTGGCCGATTTACGTTTAGCCTTTGAAAGAATGAAAAAGTATGGACTGAAGATGAATCCTTTAAAGTGTGCATTCGGCGTATCAGCTGGCAAGTTTTTGGGTTTTATTATTCATAAAGATGGCATAGAGATTGATCCCAAAAAGATAGAGGCCATACATAAAGTGGAGGCTCCAACATGCAAGAGAGATATGCAAAAGTTCCTTGGCAAGGTCAATTATTTGAGAAGGTTCATAGCTAATCTATCAGGGAAAGTTGATGCATTTACTCCTATCCTTCGGTTAAAGAATGATGCTGATTTCACTTGGGGGGCAAAACAGCAAGAAGCATTTGATATGATCAAGAATTATTTGTGCATTCCTCCGGTGATGATAACACCCAAGCATAGGGAACCCTTCAGACTTTACACTGCAGCAGAGGAAGGAGTTATTGGTGTTGTTCTAACTCAAGAGACCGAAGGAAAAGAGCATGCCATCACTTATTTGAGCCGCCGCTTATTGGACGCAGAGACAAGGTATACATTTATTGAGAAATTATGTCTATGCTTATATTATGCTTGCACAAAACTGAGACATTATTTAGTGCCGAGTGCTTGTGTAGTAGCTTGTCAAACCGATGTCATTAAATACATGTTGCATAGGCCAATTCTTAGTGGTAGAATTGGCAAGTGGGCTTATGCTTTGATTGAATATGATTTGGCTTATGAATCTCTAAAATCCATGAAAGGCCAAATTGTTGCTAATTTCATTGTTGAACATCGGATTAATGACAAGCATGATGTTGATATGAACCTTGTTTCATTAGTACCATGGAGATTATACTTTGATGGTTCAGTTTGTAGCAATGGCCAAGGTGTTGGTGTTGTTTATATATCTCCTCATGGTGCTGTTTTTGAAGCCTCATGCCGCTTAGAATATTTTTGCACAAACAATCAAGCCGAATATGAAGCATTGTTATTCGGCCTGGAGATGTTACTTGCTATAGGTGTTACACAAATTGAGGCTTATGGTGATTCGTTACTAGTGGTGCAGCAAATATCCAAAGTCTTTCAGTGTTTGGACGAATCACTTAATGTTTATCTTGATAAATGTCTAGATATAATCTCTACTTTGGATTGTTTTAGCATTGCACATATATCTAGACATGACAACTGGAAAGCAAATGAGTTGGCACAGCAAGCATCTGGATACCATGTTGATCATGGCATGTTTCATATTTCTCAAAGTCCGATGTCTTGTCTTACTAGTATAGAAGAGGCCGAACCAGAACCCACTGATTCAGTCATTAACAAAAAATCTAGTGCAGGTGACAATCCCGACTGGAGGAAGCCCATTGTTGATTACTTGTGCAATCCGAGTGAAAGGGTGGACAGGGCTGTTCGGCGTATGGCTTTCAAGTATACAATGAGAGATGATGGTCTTTATCGCTGAACAGTCGATGATGTTCTTCTAAAGTGTTTGGATGAGGACCAGGAAAGAGTTGCTATGGGAGAGGTACATGAAGGCATTTGTGGCACTCACCAGTCGGCTCCCAAGATGATGGTTATTGCGACATGCTGGGTTTTATTGGCCGACTATGATTAATGACTACTTCAGATATTATAAAGGGTGTGAAGCTTGTAAAAAATTTGGTGATATTCAATTGGCTCCTGCTGCTATGTTGCATCCTATTATCAAGCCGTGGCCCTTCAGAGGATGGGGTTTAGACTTTATTGGGCAAATTCATCCATCTTCCTCAAAGGGCATCGGTTCGTATTGGTGGCAACTGATTATTTCACTAAATGGTCTGAAGCAGTACCTCTCAAGAACATGACACATACAGAGGTAATTAAATTCATAACTGAGCACATTATTCATAGATTCGGTATTCCTCAAACGTTAACAACAGATCAAGGTTCATCTTTCATGTCACACCAAGTCAGAGAGTTTGCCGAATCTTATAACATAAAGTTGCTCAATTCCTCTCCATATTATGCCCAAGCTAATGGACAACCTGAGTCTAGCAATAAAATTTTAATCAAACTCATCAAGAAGAAGATTGAAGATAATCCAAGGAGATGGCACGAGTTGTTATCTGAAGCTTTGTGGGCACATAGAATTTCAAGGCATGGTGCTACGAAGGTGACCCCATATGAGCTAGTATATGGTCAAGAGGCCGTTTTACCAGTGGAAGTAAATTTGAATGCTTTGAGAATAGCCAAACAAAATGATTTATTGGCAATAGAGTTTTATAACTTGATGATGGACAATATTGATGAGGTTGCCGATAAACGTTTGGTTGCTTTGAAGTCCATAGAGAGAGAGACAAGTTGAGGGTTGCAAGAGCTTACAATAAGAAAGTTAAGTTGAAGAATTTTCAAGTTGGTGATCTCGCCTGAAAAGTGATTCTGCCGATTGGTTCAAGAGATAGAAAATTCGGGAAGTGGTCTCCAAGTTGGGAAGGTCCTTTTAGGATTACAAGAGTTGTTCCCGGAAATTCATATTTGGTGGAATCAATACAAGGGGCATTGTTACCTCGAGCTCTCAATGGCAAATATTTGAAGAAGTACCACCCGAGTGTGTGGCAGGAAGCCTAAGTAGGCAATGGCCGATATACGATTATCGCCCTTAGCACAAACATGGCCGATACATAATTATCGCCCTGAGAAAAATAAATGGCCGATGGAGTGTTGACATCGTCCTTAGAACAAACACTATGCATATTATTTTTCGGCGTGCAAGCTTTGCCGAAAAACAGGGGGGGCATGTGTTGACACCTGATTTTGGCAAGATACAGAGTGAAAGGGTTTTCAGCATGAGAAAGTTTCACATCGTCGAGTGGAACAACTTTGATGTTTAGGCTATCGCCATTCGACCTCATCTCACTGGCCGAAGTTGTACTCCGAGTGACAAAATTTAGTGTTCTGAGTGCTTTTCAGCCGCTTACGCCCTCATTATGACCTCAGATGAAGGAGCATTCTAAAGGAATTGTCTTTGTCTCGTCGAGGCAATTGATTTTCATATATAGATCATCTTAATCCGAGTTCATATGCAAAAGTTACAGTCAATACGGTTTGGACAGGCCAGAGACCAAAATATTACGCTTGACACCAGACACATGTTGATGAGTGTCTGATGCAATGTGTGAGCAATTCGGCCCTTAAGACGGCCTTGAATCGAAAAACCTTCAACACAAAAAAGTTTCGTCTCGTCGAGCCGATCGATTTTCATATATAGTTCGTCTCAATCCAAGATCGTATGAGGCTTGGAGAGACAAGACAAGATCAGGCTGTGTTTTCAGTCGGAAATCCGAGTGAAAAAGTTTACCATCCGAGTGAAAATTTACCGGTCGAGTGAAAATTTGCTGACCGGATGAACTTATTATTATCCGAGTCAAATATAGTCACCCGATTGAAAGATTGTCTTCCGAGTGAAAAAGTCCAGTCGGACGATCCGAGCGAAAGTCTCTAATATCCGAGTGGATGAGCTCGAATCCGAGTGAAACTGAACATGTGCCCGAAAGTTTATCAAGATGACCTTGGATGAAGAAGTGTTCAATACAGAAGTTGTGCGTATCATCAAAACGGTAAACTTTGGTTTTGGAGTCATCATCATTAGAGATAGTACATGGCCTACAAATTCACTACGAGACTCGGATAATCCAGTCTACCGCAAGACCGAGTTCGACTAGAAGGTAAAGATGACCTCGAAAAGTATTCAAGATGGCCTTATTTGAAAAGGTGATCAACATGAGGGTTGTTCGTATCGTCGAGGCGCACAAGTATGATATTTGGGCCGTCTTGATCGGAGATCATATGCAAGCTCGGCGGCCCGCACAAGGAGGAAGACAGAAGTTGGGCCAGATTCAGACTGAATCCGAGTTGGAATAGAACTAGGACTCTAGGACGTGAATTGATGTAATTTCTTGTAAGGAAAGCCTAGATGAATCCTTTACTTGTACGGGAAGTCCAGCCGCCTCTTATATATTGGGGGTGATGGCCGATTGGACAACACACAATCGAACAAATCAATATACTACTTTTTCATCTACGTTTTATCTCTCCACCGTTTTTTCTCTCTCGTTCTTCGCTGTTCTTCGTGTTTGAGAGCTGCAAATCCCGAGGCTCCAGGGGCGAGCGAATCTACCTAGGGCAGCCCATAGCCGCCGCACTCCCTGACGGGGTCCCTCCCGGGGGTGTGGGGTTTTCGGGTCTGCAAAAGCGCCCGTCGACTGTCTTGCGTATCACGCCGTCGGTCGGGTCTCCTTCGACGTGAGCTGCGGTGCATCACCCCCGGCGTCGAGGGTACACGTGACGTGTTCGTGTGTCAACAACGATCTTGATGTATCGCGAACTTTGCTACTATAGTTGGATCTTATGATGTTTCTCCCCCTCTACTCTCTTGTAATGAATTGAGTTTTCCCTTTGAAGTGATCTTATCGGATTGAGTCTTTAAGGATTTGAGAACACTTTATGTATGTCTTGCATGTGCTTATCTGTGGTGACAATGGGATATTCAAGTGATCCACTTGATGTATGTTTTGGTGATCAACTCGCGGGTTCTGCTCGTGAACTTATGCATAGGGGTTGGCACACGTTTCTTCTTGATTCTCCGGTAGAAACTTTGGGGCACTCTTTGAAGTACTTTGTGTTGGTTGAATAGATGAATCTGAGATTGTTTGATGCATATCGTATAAGCATAACCACGGATACTCGAGGTGACATTGGAGTATCTAGGTGACATTAGGGTTTTGGTTGATTTGTGTCTTAAGGTGTTATTCTAGTACGAACTCTATGATAGATCGATCCGAAAGAATAACTTTGAGGTGGTTTCGTACCCTACAATAATCTCTTCGTTTGTTCTCCGCTATTAGTGACTTTGGAGTGACTCTTTGTTGCATGTTGAGGGATATTTATGTGATCCAATTATGTTATTATTGTTGAGAGAACTTGAACTAGTGAAAGTATGAACCCTAGGCCTTGTTTCGAAGCATTGCAATACCGTTTACGCTCACTTTTATCATTAGTTACCTTGCCATTTTTATATTTTTAGATTACAAAAACCTATATCTACCATCCATATTGCACTTGTATCACCATCTCTTCGCCGAACTAGTGCACCTATATAATTTACCATTGTATTGGGTGTGTTGGGGACACAAGAGACTCTTTGTTATTTGGTTGCAGGGTTGTTTGAGAGAGACCATCTTCATCCTATGCCTCCCACGGATTGATAAACCTTAGGTCATCCACTTGAGGGAAACTTGCTACTGTCCTACAAACCTCTGCACTTGGAGGCCCAACAACGTCTACAAGGAGAAGGTTGCGTAGTAGACATCAAGCAGTTTCTGGCGCCGTTGCAGGGGAGGTTAGTGCTTGAAGGTATATCTTTAGACCTTGCAATCGAATCATTTAGTTTCTTGTTTTATCACTAAAAAAAACGGAATTGAGGGTGCCTCATATGCTTCATCTTTTTAATGTCTTTCGTGAGAATAAGGATTCCGATAATTGTGCTCAAGTGCTAGACGAAGAGGTCTATAGAATGTTTGGCACCAAATATTTGAATGATGAGCATGATTGCAATGTTTTTAGTATGAATTTCTTGAATATCCATGATGCTAATGATATGCAAAGCCACAAGCTTGGGGATGCTATGTTTGATGAAGATGATATTTTTAGTCCCCCAAGTTTTGATGAGCAAATTTATTATGATGATAGCATGCCTCCTTTTTATGATGATTATATTGATGAAAGTGGGTTTGGAAGAGTGTCAACTTTAGGAAGTAATGATCCCACTATTTTGGAGGGTGTTGAATCTTATTGTGATAATTATGAAAGTGGATTTGGAGAGGTCATGACTTTATTTAGTGATGAATCCACTATTTCGGAAGAGGTTCCAATTGATTATGAGAACAAAGTTGCTATCTATGATGATTATTGTGATGACATATATGCTATAAAGAATAATCATAACCATGAAACTTGTCATCATGATTTTAGTTTTCAATTGGATTATGCCTCACATGATAATTATTTTGTTGAGTTTGCTCCCACTATTATTCATGTGAAGAAATTTGCTTATGTGGAGAGTAGTAAATTTTCTATGCTTGTAGATCATGAAAAGAATGCTTTATGTGATGGTTATATTGTTGAATTCATTCATGATACTACTAAAAATTATTATGAGGGAGGAACATATGCTTGTAGGAATTGCAATAATATCAAGTTTCTTCTCTATGTGCTTAAAGTTTTGAAGTTATGCTTGTTTTGCCTTCCTATGCTAGTTGATTATAGTTCCCATAAGTTGTTTGCTCACAAAATCCCTATGCATAGGAAGTGGGTTAGACTTAAATGTGCTAGTAATATTCTTCATGATGCTCTGTTTATGTTTCAATTCTTATCTTTTATGTGAGCATCATTGAAATCATCATGCCTAGCTAGGGGCGTTAAACGTTAGCGCTTGTTGGGAGGCAACCCAATCTTATTTTTGTTTTTTGCTTTTTGGTTCTGTTTAGTAATAAATAATTCATTTATCCTCTGGTTAGATGTGGTTTTATGTTTTAATTAGTGTTTGTGCCAAGTAGAACCTTTGGGAAGACTTGGGTGAAGTCTTTATGATCATGCTGTAAAAAACAGAAACTTTAGCGCTCACGAGATTAGCTACCATTTTTTACTGGAGAGTGATTTTAGGTTGATTATTTTTTAAGATGATTAATAGATAAATTCATCAGGTCCACCTATTTATTTTAGAATTTTTGGAGTTCCAGAAGTATACGTTTGATACAGATTACTACAGACTGTTCTGTTTTTGACAGATTCTGTTTTGTATGTGTTGTTTGTTTATTTTGATGAATCTATGAGTAGTATAGGAGGGTATGAACCATAGATAAGTTGGAATACAGTAGATATTACACCAATATGAATTTATAATGAGTTCACAACAGTAACTAAGTGGTGATTTATTTTCTTATACTAACGGAGCTTATGAGTTTTCTGTTAAGTTTTGTGTTGTGAAGTCTTCAAGTTTTGGGTAAAGATTCGATGGACTATGGAATAAGGAGTGGCAAAGAACCTAAGCTTGGGGATGCCCAAGGCACCCCAAGGAAATATTCAAGAACAACCAAGAGCCTAAGCTTGGGGATGCCCCGGAAGGCATCCCCTCTTTCGTCTTCGTTCACCGGTAACTTTACTTGGAGCTATATTTTTATTCACCACATGGTATGTGTTTTGCTTGGAGCGTCAATTTATTTTGTTAGGATTTGCTTGCAGTTATTTAGAACAATGTTTTTCATCTTTTATTTCAATAAAATTGGCATTGATAGCCTTTACTATGCTTATTTTACAAGTCTACATGTTGCTGTTTGAAAACAGAAAGTTTACCGCTGTTGCAAAAATTCCCTAGAAAAGTCAGAATGTGGTAAAATGTTGAAACCTTTTGCATAATAAGCTCTGATAAATTTACTAAAGTGGGAATTCTCTTTCATAATTTTTGGAGCTAGGTAAGTATGGATCTTGCTGCATTCTTTACAGACTGTCCTGTTTAGGCAGATTGCTGTTATGTTTGCATTGTTTGCATATGTTTGCTTCTTTAATGATTCTATTTGAGGATAGGACTATTAAATATGCAGAGGCATTTAGTATGCAATGTTGAATAATAATTTTAGTGATTTGCTACAGTAGAGTATGATAAGGTTTTTGCATTGGTTTATACTAACTTATCTCACGAGTCCTTGTTGAGTTTTGTGTGGATGAAGCTTTTGAAATTTAGGGAGACCGTGATATGAAGGAATTAAGGAGACACAAAAGCTCAAGCTTGGGGATGCCCAAGGCATCCCAAGATAATATTTCAAGAAGTCTCAAGCGTCTAAGCTTGGGGATGCCCCGGTTGGCATCCCACCTTTCTTCTTCGGCAACTATCGGTTAGTATAGGTTGATCCTAAGTTTTTGCTTCTTCACGTGATGTTTGCTATTCTTAGAATGCCATTTTATTTTGTTTTGCTTGTTGTATGATTTGAATATCATAAATCTGAAATTATATATGTTTTATATGCTTATCCCATGGGGAGTAATGACTTCACATATAAGAAGTAGAAGTGGTAAATTTATTGAAGGTTAGCAAACATTGTATTGGTCACTTGAACAATTCATGAAAGAATATTGAGGGAAGATAGATTTCACATATAAATATACTATCTTGGACATCTTTTGTAATTGTGAGAACTCATTAAAATATGGCATGCTAAAAGGTTGATGTTGGACAAGGAAGACAACATAATGGGTTATGTTTTCTTATATCTGAAATAAAGTATATTGTCAAGGATCATTCAACATGCTGAGCTTGCCTTTCCCCCTCATGCTAGCCAAATTCTTTGCACCAAGTAGAGATACTACTTGTGCTTCCAAACATCCCTTAAACCAGTATTGCCACGAGAGTCCACCATACCTACCTATGGATTGAGTAAGATCCTTCAAGTAAGTTATCATCGGTGCATGCAATAAAAATTGCTCTCTAAATATGTATGATCTATTAGTGTGGAGAAAAAAAGCTTTATACGATCTTGTGATGTGGAAGCAATAAAAGCGACGGACTGCATAATAAAGGTCCCTATCGCAAGTGGCAATATAAAGTGACGTTCTTTCGCATTAAGATTTTGTGCATCCAACTATAAAAGCGCATGACAACCTTTGCTTCCCTCTGCAAAGGGCTATCTTTTATTCTTGTCTTATACCTTATGCAAGAGTCATGGTGATCTTCACCTTTCCTTTTTACATTTTATCCTTTGGCAAGCACATTGTGTTGGAAAGATCCTGATATATATATCCAATTGGATGTAAGGCATCATGAACTATTATTGACATTACCCTTGAGGTAAAAGGTTGGGAGGCGAATCTGTAAGCCCCTATCTTTTTCTGTGTCTGATTAAAACTTTGAACCCATAAATATCGTGTGAGTGTTAGCAATTGTGAAAGACTAAATGATAGTTGAGTATGTGAAGTTTGCTGAATCAAAGCTCTGACATAGACTCTTCCTGAAAATAATATGAATTGTAATTCTCTGATGACTAATAACACGGTTTGTAAGTTTTCAAGAAAGTTTATGATCTATACTTTAACATGTGAATAGTTTGTTACTTGATCATGAAAAGTTTTATGAGATGAGCTACTGTTATGACATATGATGATGCTAGAAAAGGTGATTGAAATTATCATTGATCAAACTTGTGCACTTGCTAGCATTCACACTTCATAAATTATTTCTTTTATCATTACCTACTCGAGGACGAGTAGGAATTAAGCTTGGGGATGTTGATACGTCTCCAATGTATCTATAATTTATGAAATATTCATGCTATTATATTACCTGTTTTGGATGTTTATGGGCTTTACTAAACACTTTTATATTATTTTTTGGGATTAACCTATTAACCGGAGGCCCAGCCCAAATTGCTGTTTTCTTGCCTATTTCAGTGTTTCGAAGAAAAGGAATATCAAACGGAGTCCAAACGGAATGAAACCTTCAGGAGAGTTATTTTTGGAACGGAAGCAATCCAGGAGACTTGGAGTAGACGTCAGGGAAGCTTCGAGGAAGCCACGAGGCAGGGAGGCGCGCCCTACCCCCTGGGTGCGCCCACCACCCTCGTGGGCCCCTCGTGGCTCCCTTGACCGACTTCTTTCGCCTATATATATCCATATACCCTAAAAACATCGGGGAGCAGAATAGATCGGGAGTTCCGCCGCCGCAAGCCTCTGTAGCCACCAAAAACCAATCGAGACCCTGTTCCGGCACCCTGCCGGAGGGGGGAACCCTCACCGGTGGCCATCTTCATCATCCCGGCGCTCTCCATGACGAGGAGGGAGTAGTTCACCCTCGGGGCTGAGGGTATGTACCAGTAGCTATGTGTTTGATCTCTCTCTCTCTCTTGTGTTCTTGAGGTGGTACGATCTTGATGTATCGCGAGCTTTGCTATTATAGTTGGATCTTATGATGTTTCTCCCCCTCTACTCTCTTGTAATGGATTGAGTTTTCTCTTTGAAGTCATCTTATCGGATTGAGTCTTTAAGGATTTGAGAACACTTTATGTATGTCTTGCATGTGCTTATCTGTGGTGACAATGGGATATTCACGTGATCCACTTGATATATGTTTTGGTGATCAAATTGCGGGTCCCGCTCGTGAACTTATGCATAGGGGTTGGCACACGTTTTCTTCTTGATTCTCCGGTAGAAACTTTGGGACACTCTTTGAAGTACTTTGTGTTGGTTGAATAGATGAATCTGAGATTGTTTGATGCATATCGTATAATCATACCCACGGATACTTGAGGTGACATTCGAGTATCTAGGTGACATTAGGGTTTTGGTTGATTTTGTTGGGGATCGTTGCAGAAATTAAAAAATTTCTACGCATCACCAAGATCAATCTATGGAGTTTACTAGCAACGAGAGGGGAGTGCATCTTCATACCTTTGAAGATCGCGATGCAGAAGCGTTGCAAGAACGCGGTCGGTGGAGTCGTACACGAAGCGATTCAGATCGCGGCCGAATCCGATCTAAGCACCGAACAACGGTGCCTCCGCGTTCAACACATGTGTAGCCCGGTGACGTCTCCCGCGCCTTGATCCAGCAAGGAGAGAGGGAGAGGTTGGGGAAGACTCCGTCCAGCAGTAGCACGACGGCATGGTGGTGGTGGAGGAGCGTGGCACTCCAGCAGGGCTTCGCCAAGCACTGCGAGAGACGAGGAGGGAGAGGGGTAGGGCTGCGCCAAGAGAGAGGGAGACTCGTGTCTCTGGCAGCCCCAAAACCCCCACTATATATAGGGGAAGGGGAGGGGGGCCGGCCCCCTAGATCCATCTAGAGGGGGGTGGCCCCCTCGGGGGGGGGGGGCAGCGGCCCCCTTAGGGTTTCCAACTAGGGGGCGCCCGCCCCGGGGGGGGGGGGGGGGGCAGCGGCCCCCTAGGGTTTCCAACCCTAGGCGCCTTGGGCCCTTGGGGGGGGCGCACCAGCCCACTAAGGGGCTGGTTCCCACCCAACTACAGCCCATTAGGTCCTTCGGGGCAGGTGGACCCTCCCGGTGGACCCCCGGAACCCCTTCGGTGGTCCCGGTACAATACCGATAAACCCCGAAACCTTTCCGGTGACTGAAACTGGACTTCCCATATATAAATCTTCACCTCCGGACCATTCCGGAACTCCTCGTGACGTCCGGGATCTCATCCGGGACTCCGAACAACATTCGGTAACCACGTACATCTATTCCCTATAACCCTAGCGTCATCGAACCTTAAGTGTGTAGACCCTACGGGTTCGGGAACTATGCAGACATGACCGAGACATCTCTCCGGCCAATAACCAACAGCGGGATCTGGATACCCATGTTGGCTCCCACATGTTCCACGATGATCTCATCGGATGAACCACGATGTCAAGGATTCAATCAATCCCGTATACGATTCCCTTTGTCTACCGATATAGCACTTGCCCGAGATTCGATCGTCGGTATACCGATACCTTGTTCAATCTCGTTACGGCAAGTCTCTTTACTCGTTCCGTAACACATCATCCCGTGACCAACCCCTTAGTCACATTGAGCTCATTACGATGATGTCTTACCGAGTGGGCCCAGAGATACCTCTCCGTCATACGGAGTGACAAATCCCAGTCTCGATTCGTGCCAACCCAACAGATACTTTCGGGGATACCCGTAGTGTACCTTTATAGCCACCCAGTTACGTTGTGACGTTTGGCACACCCAAAGTACCCTTACGGTATCCGGGAGTTGCACAATCTCATGGTCTAAGGAAAAGATACTTGACATTAGAAAAGCTTTAGCAGACGAACTACACGATCTTGTGCTATGCTTAGGATTGGGTCTTGTCCATCACATCATTATCCTAATGATGTGATCCCGTTATCAATGACATCCTATGTCCATGGTTAGGAAACCGTAACCATCTATTGATCAACGAGCTAGTCAACTAGAGGCTCACTAGGGACATGTTGTGGTCTATGTATTCACACATGTATTACGATTTCCGGATAACACAATTATAGCATGAACAATAGACAATTATCATGAACAAGGAAATATAATAATAACCATTTTATTATTGCCTCTAGGGCATATTTCCAACAGTCTCCCACTTGCACTAGAGTCAATAACCTAGTTACATTGTGATGAATCGAACACCCATAGAGTTCTGGTGTTGATCATGCTTTGCACGTGGAAGAGGTTTAGTCAACAGATCTGCGACATTCAGGTCCGTATGCAGTTTACAAATCTCTATGTCTCCATCTTGAACATTTTCACGAATGGAGTTGAAGCGACGCTTGATATGCCTGGTCTTCTTGTGAAACCTAGGCTCCTTGGCAAGGGCAATAGCTCCAGTGTTGTCACAGAAGAGAGTCATCGGGCCCGACGCATTGGGAATAACTCCTAGGTCGGTAATGAACTCCTTCATCCAGATTGCTTCATGTGCTGCCTCCGAGGCTGCCATGTACTCCGCTTCACATGTAGATCCCGCCACGACGCTTTGCTTGCAACTGCACCAGCTGACTGCCCCACCATTCAAAATATACACGTATCCGGTTTGTGACTTGGAGTCATCCAGATCTGTGTCGAAGCTAGCATCGACGTAACCCTTTACGACGAGCTCTTCGTCACCTCCATAAACGAGAAACATATCCTTAGTCCTTTTCAGGTACTTCAGGATATTCTTGACCGCTGTCCAGTGTTCCATGCCGGGATTACTTTGGTACCTTCCTACCAAACTTACGGCAAGGTTTACATCAGGTCTGGTACACAGCATGGCATACATAATAGACCCTATGGCCGAGGCATAGGGGATGACACTCATCTTTTCTCTATCTTCTGCCGTGGTCGGGCATTGAGCCGTGCTCAATCTCACACCTTGCAATACAGGCAAGAACCCCTTCTTGGACTGATCCATATTGAACTTCTTCAATATCTTGTCAAGGTACGTGCTTTGTGAAAGACCAATGAGGCGTCTCGATCTATCTCTATAGATCTTGATGCCTAATATGTAAGCAGCTTCTCCAAGGTCCTTCATTGAAAAACACTTATTCAAGTAGGCCTTTATGCTTTCCAAGAGTTCTATATCATTTCCCATCAATAGTATGTCATCCACATATAATATGAGAAATGCTACAGAGCTCCCACTCACTTTCTTGTAAACACAGGCTTCTCCATAAATCTGCGTAAACCCAAACGCTTTGATCATCTCATCAAAACGAATGTTCCAACTCCGAGATGCTTGCACCAGCCCATAGATCGAGCGTTGGAGCTTGCATACCTTGTCAGCATTCTTAGGATCGACAAAACCTTCCGGCTGCATCATATACAATTCTTCCTTAAGGAAACCATTAAGGAATGCCGTTTTGACGTCCATTTGCCATATCTCATAATCATAGAATGCGGCAATTGCTAACATGATTCGGACAGACTTCAGCTTCGCTACGGGTGAGAAGGTCTCATCGTAGTCAACCCCTTGAACTTGTCGATAACCCTTAGCGACAAGCCGAGCCTTATAGATGGTTACATTACCATCCGCGTCTGTCTTCTTCTTAAAGATCCATTTATTTTCTATGGCTCGCCGATCATCGGGCAAGTCAGTCAAAGTCCATACTTCGTTTTCATACATGGATCCTATCTCGGATTTCATGGCTTCAAGCCATTTGTCGGAATCCGGGCCCGCCATCGCTTCTTCATAGTTCGAAGGTTCACCATTGTCTAACAACATGATTTCCAGGACAGGGTTGCCGTACCACTCTGGTGCGGAACGTGTCCTTGTGGACCTACGAAGTTCAGTAGCAACTTGATCTGAAGTTTCATGATCATCATCATTAACTTCCTCTCTAGTCGGTGCAGGCACCACAGAAACATTTTCTTGAGCTGCGCTACTCTCCGGTTCAAGAGGCAATACTTCATCAAGTTCTACTTTCCTCCCACTTACTTCTTTCGAGAGAAACTCTTTCTCTAGAAAGGATCCATTCTTGGCAACAAAGATCTTGCCTTCGGATCTGAGGTAGAAGGTATACCCAATAGTTTCCTTAGGGTATCCTATGAAGACGCATTTTTCCGATTTGGGTTCGAGCTTTTCAGGTTGAAGTTTCTTGACATAATGATCACATCCCCAAAACTTTCAGAAACGACAGCTTAGGTTTCTTCCCAAACCATAATTCATACGGTGTCGTCTCAACGGATTTCGACGGAGCCCTATTTAAAGTGAATGCGGCAGTCTCTATAGCATAACCCCAAAATGATAGCGGTAGTCGGTAAGAGACATCATAGATCGCACCATATCCAATAGAGTGCGATTACGACGTTCGGACACACCATTACGCTGAGGTGTTCCAGGCGGCGTGAGTTGTGAAACAATTCCACATTTCCTTAAGTGCGTGCCAAATTCGTGACTCAAATATTCTCCCCCACGATCTGATCGTAAGAACTTGATTTTCCTGTCACGTTGATTCTCAACCTCACTCTGAAATTCCTTGAACTTTTCAAAGGTCTCAGACTTGTGTTTCATCAAGTAGACATACCCATATCTACTTAAGTCATCAGTGAGGGTGAGGACATAACGATAACCACCACGAGCCTCAACACTCATTGGACCGCACACATCAGTATGTATGATTTCCAATAAGTTGGTTGCTCGCTCCATTGTTCCGGAGAACGGAGTCTTGGTCATTTTGCCCATGAGGCATGGTTCGCATGTGTCAAATGATTCATAATCAAGAGACTCCAAAAGTCCATCTGCATGGAGTTTCTTCATGCGTTTGACACCGATGTGACCAAGGCGGCAGTGCCACAAGTATGTGGGACTATCATTATCAACCTTACATCTTTTGGCATTCACACTATGAATATGTGTAACATCATGTTCGAGATTAAACAAAAATAAACCATTGACCAGCGGGGCATGACCATAAAACATATCTCTCATATAAATGGAACAACCATTATTCTCGGATTTAAATGAGTAGCCATCTCTCATTAAACGAGATCCAGATACAATGTTCATGCTCAAAGCTGGTACTAAATAACAATTATTGAGGTTTAAAACTAATCCCGTGGGTAGATGTAGAGGTAGCGTGCCGACGGCGATCACATCGACCTTGGAACCATTTCTGACGCGCATCGTCACCTCGTCCTTCGCCAGTGTCCGCTTATTCTGCAGCTCCTGTTTTGAGTTACAAATATGAGCAACCGCACCGGTATCAAATACCCAGGAGCTACTACGAGCGCTGGTTAGGTACACATCAATAACATGTATATCACATATACCTTTGGTATTGTCGGCCTTCTTATCCGCTAAGTACTTGGGGCAGTTCCGCTTCCAGTGACCGTTTCCCTTGCAATAAAAGCACTCAGTCTCAGGCTTGGGTCCATGCTTTGGCTTCTTCCCAGCAACTGGCTTACCGGGCGCGGCAACTCCCTTGCCGTCCTTCTTGAAGTTCTTCTTACCCTTGCCTTTCTTGAACTTAGTGGTTTTATTCACCATCAACACTTGATGTTCCTTTTTGATCTCCACCTCCGCTGATTTCAGCATTGAATATACCTCAGGAATGGTCTTTTCCATCCCCTGCATATTGAAGTCCATCACAAAGCTCTTGTAGCTAGGTGGGAGCGACTGAAGGATTCTGTCAACGACCACATCATCCAGGAGATTAACTCCCAGCTGAGATAAGCGGTTGTGCAACTGAGACATTTTGAGTATGTGCTCGCTGACAGAACTATTCTCCTCCATCTTACAACTGTAGAACTTGTCGGAGACTTCATATCTCTCGACCCGGGCATGAGCTTGGAAAACCATTTTCAGCTCTTGGAACATCGCATATGCTCCGTGCTGCTCAAAACGCTTTTGGAGCGCCGGTTCTAAGCTGTAAAGCATGCCGCACTGAACCAGGGAGTAATCATCACTATGCAACTGCCAGGCGTTCATAACGTCTTGAGTTGCTGGGAAAATAGGTGCTTCACCTAGCGGTGCATCAAGGACATATGCTTTCTTGGCAGCTATGAGGATAATCCTCAGGTTACGGACCCAGTTCGTGTAGTTGCTACCATCGTCTTTCAGCTTGGTTTTCTCTAGGAACGCCTTGAAGTTGAGGGCAACATTAGCGTGGGCCATTTGATCTACAAGACATATTGCAAAGTTTTAGACTATGTTCATGATAATTAAGTTCATCTAATCAAATTGTTTAATGAACTCCCACTCAGATAGACATCCCTTTAGTCATCTAAGTGATACATGATCCGAGTCAACTAGGCCGTGTCCGATCATCACGTGAGACGGACTAGTCATCATCGGTGAACATCTTCATGTTGATCGTATCTTCTATACGACTCATGTTCGACCTTTCGGTCTTCCGTGTTCCGAGGCCATGTCTGTACATGCTAGGCTCGTCAAGTCAACCTAAGTGTATTGCGTGTGTAAATCTGGCTTACACCTGTTGTATGCGAACGTTAGAACCTATCACACCCGATCATCACGTGGTGCTTCGGAACAACGGACCTTAACAACAGTGCACAGTTAGGGGGAACACAATTCTTGATATTTTAATGAGGGATCATCTTATTTATGCTACCGTCGTTCTAAGCAAATAAGATGTAAAAACATGGTAAACATCACATGCAATCAAATAGTGACATGATATAGCCAATATCATTTTGCTCCTTTTGATCTCCATCTTCGGGGCGCCATGATCATCATCGTCACCGGCATGACACCATGATCTCCATCATCGTGTCTTCATGAAGTTGTCTCGCCAACTATTACTTCTACTACTATGGCTAACGGTTTAGCAATAAAGTAAAGTCATTACATGACGTTTATGTTGATACACAGGTCATAAATAAATTAAGACAACTCCTATGGCTCCTCCCAGTTGTCATACTCATCGACATGCAAGTCATGATTCCTATTACAAGAACATGATCAATCTCATACATCACATATATCATTCATCACATCCTTTTGGCCATATCACATCACACAGCATATGCTGCAAAAACAAGTTAGACGTCCTCTAATTGTTGTTGCAAATTTTTTACGTGGCTGCTATAGGTTTCTTAGCAAGAAAGTTTCTTACCTACGCCAAAACCACAACGTGATATGCCAATTTCTATTTACCCTTCATAAGGACCCTTTTCATCGAATCCGATCCGACTAAAGTGGGAGAGACAGACACCCGCTAGCCACCTTATGCAACTAGTGCATGTCAGTCGGTGGAACCTGTCTCACGTAAGCGTACGTGTAAGGTCGGTCCGGGCCGCTTCATCCCACGATGCCGCCGAATCAAGATAAGACTAGTAACGGCAAGTAAATTGACAAAATCGATGCCCACAACAACTTGTGTTCTACTCGTGCATAGAAACTACGCATAGACCTAGCTCATGATGCCACTGTTGGGGATCGTTGGAGAAATTAAAAAATTTCTACGCATCACCAAGATCAATCTATGGAGTTTACTAGCAACGAGAGGGGAGTGCATCTTCATACCTTTGAAGATCGCGATGCGGAAGCGTTGCAAGAACGCGGTCGGTGAAGTCGTACACGAAGCGATTTAGATCGCGGCCGAATCCGATCTAAGCACCGAACAACGGTGCCTCCGCGTTCAACACACGTGCAGCCCAGTGACGTCTCCCGCGCCTTGATCCAGCAAGGAGAGAGGAAGAGGTTGGGGAAGACTCCGTCCAGCAGCAGCACGATGGCGTGGTGGTGGTGGAGGAGCGTGGCACTCCAGCAGGGCTTCGCCAAGCACTGCGAGAGACGAGGAGGGAGAGGGGTAGGGCTATGCCAAGAGAGAGGGAGACTCGTGTCTCTGGCAGCCCGAAAACCCCCACTATATATAGGGGAAGGGGAGGGGGGCGGCCCCTAGATCCATCTAGAGGGGGGCGGCGGCTC